>NW_026999309.1:0-194981 GCF_037126465.1 Ornithodoros turicata
GTTCACTTTGTCCTGTCTTTTCTGAACTTCAACTTACTTTAGAGCAAAATAACTTCTGCCATCCTATTTCCTTTTGCCTCCTGATGTTCTGACGCAAATTTGACTTCAATGGCAGTCATATTTACCCCTCAGTCAAGATTGGGCACACCTTTGTCGCTCTCGGATGCCCATTCCGTTCACTTTGTCCTGTCTTTTCTGAACTTCAACTTACTTTAGAGCAAAATAACTTCTGCCATCCTATTTCCTTTTGCCTCCTGATGTTCTGACGCAAATTTGACTTCAATGGCAGTCATATTTACCCCTCAGTCAAGATTGGGCACACCTTTGTCGCTCTCGGATGCCCATTCCGTTCACTTTGTCCTGTCTTTTCTGAACTTCAACTTACTTTAGAGCAAAATAACTTCTGCCATCCTATTTCCTTTTGCCTCCTGATGTTCTGACGCAAATTTGACTTCAATGGCAGTCATATTTACCCCTCAGTCAAGATTGGGCACACCTTTGTCGCTCTCGGATGCCCATTCCGTTCACTTTGTCCTGTCTTTTCTGAACTTCAACTTACTTTAGAGCAAAATAACTTCTGCCATCCTATTTCTTTTGCCTCCTGATGTTCTGACGCAAATTTGACTTCAATGGCAGTCATATTTACCCCTCAGTCAAGATTGGGCACACCTTTGTCGCTCTCGGATGCCCATTCCGTTCACTTTGTCCTGTCTTTTCTGAACTTCAACTTACTTTAGAGCGAAATAACTTCTGCCATCCTATTTCCTTTTGCCTCCTGATGTTCTGACCCAAATTTGACTTCAATGGCAGTCATATTTACCCCTCAGTCAAGATTGGGCACACCTTTGTCGCTCTCGGTTGCCCATTCCGTTCACTTTGTCCTGTCTTTTCTGAACTTCAACTTACTTTAGAGCAAAATAACTTCTGCCATCCTATTTCCTTTTGCCTCCTGATGTTCTGACGCAAATTTGACTTCAATGGCACTCATATTTATCCCTCAGTCAAGATTGGGCACACCTTTGTCGCTCTCGGATGCCCATTCCGTTCACTTTGTCCTGTCTTTTCTGAACTTCAACTTACTTTAGAGCAAAATAACTTCTGCCATCCTATTTCCTTTTGCCTCCTGATGTTCTGACGCAAATTTGACTTCAATGGCAGTCATATTTACCCCTCAGTCAAGATTGGGCACACCTTTGTCGCTCTCGGATGCCCATTCCGTTCACTTTGTCCTGTCTTTTCTGAACTTCAACTTACTTTAGAGCAAAATAACTTCTGCCATCCTATTTCGTTTTGCCTCCTGATGTTCTGACGCAAATTTGACTTCAATGGCAGTCATATTTACCCCTCAGTCAAGATTGGGCACACCTTTGTCGCTCTCGGATGCCCATTCCGTTCACTTTGTCCTGTCTTTTCTGAACTTCAACTTACTTTAGAGCAAAATAACTTCTGCCATCCTATTTCCTTTTGCCTCCTGATGTTCTGACGCAAATTTGACTTCAATGGCAGTCATATTTACCCTCAGTCAAGATTGGGCACACCTTTGTCGCTCTCGGATGCCCATTCCGTTCACTTTGTCCTGTCTTTTCTGAACTTCAACTTACTTTAGAGCAAAATAACTTCTGCCATCCTATTTCCTTTTGCCTCCTGATGTTCTGACGCAAATTTGACTTCAATGGCACTCATATTATCCCTCAGTCAAGATTGGGCACACCTTTGTCGCTCTCGGATGCCCATTCCGTTCACTTTGTCCTGTCTTTTCTGAACTTCAACTTACTTTAGAGCAAAATAACTTCTGCCATCCTATTTCCTTTTGCCTCCTGATGTTCTGACCCAAATTTGACTTCAATGGCACTCATATTTATCCCTCAGTCAAGATTGGGCACACCTTTGTCGCTCTCGGATGCCCATTCCGTTCACTTTGTCCTGTCTTTTCTGAACTTCAACTTATTTAGAGCAAAATAACTTCTGCCATCCTATTTCCTTTGCCTTCTGATGTTCTGACCAAATTTGACTTCAATGCACTCATATTTATCCCTCAGTCAAGATTGGGCACACCTCTACCGCTTTGCGATGCCCATTCCGTTCACTTTCTCCAGTATTTCCTAAACTTCAGCTTAAAGTAGAGCAAAATAATTTGTGTAATCCTATTTCCTCTTACCTCCTGATGTTCTGAACAAATTTAACTGCTATAGCACTCATATTTATCCCTCAGTGAAGATTGGGCACACCTCTATCGCTCTGCTATGCCCGTTTCGTTCACTTTGTCCTGTCTTTTCTGAACTGCAACTTATTTCAGAGCAAAATATCTTCTGTCGTCTATTTTACTTTGCCTCCTGATGTTCTGACCCAAATGTGACTTCAATTGCACTCATATTTACCCTCCCCCGTCAAGAGTGGCCACACCTGTGTCGCTCTCGGATGCCGATCCCATTCACTTTGTCCAGTCTTTTGTAAACTTCGACTTACTTTAGAGCAAAATAAATTATTCCATCCTATTTCCTTTTGCCTCTTCATGTTCTGACCCAAATATGACTTCAATGACACTCATATTTATCCCTCAGTCGAGATTGGGCACATCTCTACCTCTGTGCTATGCCCGTTCGGTCCACTTTGTCGAGTCTTTTCTAAACGAACTTGCTTTAGAGCAAAATAACTTCTGCCATCTTATTTCCATTTTCCTCCTGATGTTCTGACCCAAATTTGATTTCAATGGCACTCATATTTGCCCCTCAGTCGAGATGAGGCACACCTCTCTCGCTCTGCGATGCCCATTCGGTTGTTTTGACAGAACTTTTGTCGATTTGTCGAGTCTTTTCTAAACTTCAACTTACTTTAGAGCAAAAGAACATCTTCCATCCTATTTCCTTTGCCTCCTGATGTTCCGACCCAAATGTGACTTTTAGTGGCAATTATATGTATCCCTTAGTTAAGATTGGGCACACCTCTATCGTATTGTATAAGTGTATAATGCATGCCCCCTTTTTTTTACCAACTCCTGGGCCCTCTGTCTTTAAACTCTGGCACATGTACCTTCTGTTCTCAGTAGACGTGTTAGAATTTCTCCAGGTTTTGTTTTTCTTTCCTTATTATATTTTCTGTTCCTTTTTTTATCAATTTTAAAAACGTACCACTTTTGTAAAACTCCTAATAACCGATAGCCTTTTCTCGGCTTGTCTACGTTAGAATGTAGACTAAACACGAGTGCTGCCATTGTTTATCATTTCTCAAACCCCAACAGTGTAATATTTCTTCCAGCGGTCTTCGTTACCATGTTCGCTCACATGAGATCTCTCGACGTTTTCTCTCTCTGGTAATGCTCATAACTCATACATCGCTTTCTTTTGTATATCCTTCTGTATCTCCTTTCTCTGATGTACAGTAGTATAAATATCTCTCCGAAGTGCTCAATGTATCGCACCTGATGAAGGACGGACTGCGTCCGAAATGCTGCTTTTCAGTCAAATACTTATTTGTTTTTGGATTCTCAAACGACGTCCTGTCTCCGGCCATGCCCGACAGATGATAACTTTGAACGTCAACTGCTACCAGTCTGCAATATATCTATTTCAACAGTTGTATAATATCTACAAGCGTCGTTTCTGCAGGGATTTAGGAGCTCCAATATGGGGATACTCAAGTGGCTATTGTCTATAACAAAAAAGCAAAAAAGAAAGGAAAAGGAAGAAAACGCATACGTGACTCCTTTTTGGCTGATGGCTTAAAACGTAATGCCAGAACACCATTTTTTCTTTAATTTGTTCATTGCGCATCTCCAGAGACGCGTCTTTCCTTCCAACCCCAATAAGGGCACAGTGTGAAAAAGCACAGAGAGACCTTTTTTGTTGAGAATGCCTCGGGGAACAACAACAAAAAAAAGGCCCCTCGACCACATCTGCAAAACAGCGTCTCACGTCATCCTAAAAGGCACGTGCGGAGCTTCAACTAAGACAGCACAACGACTCTGCTCAAACTGGTGTCACAGACGAGAGAAAAAAAATATTGCGAAGAAAATGCCACGCGAAAAACCCAAACTTGCCCCCGTCTTAAAGTAGCCCCACTTTACCCTGTGCCCAGGCGTCAGAAAGACATAAATACTGCAATCCTTCCTTCCTTCCTTTATTGTTTGGAAAAACAGGGTGGTTACAGCGCTGTATAAGCGAAGAAGCCTCTGGTATATCTGTGGAAAACGTCGCTCCAAATGACTGTTCTTGACTCTTCGGTCCGCTCCTGGGTCTTGCCGTCCGTTGCACGATATTTTTTCTTACAGGGTCCACCACAACGTCTTCTGAAAAATTGACATAATAGGAACAGTTTCTTCCGTTTCTCTCTTCCAGGAGATGTTCTTCGTCTTGCCATTCGTTCCACGACATGATCTGCGCTGACATTGTTGTGACATTTATTGTCCAATTGCGAAGTGTCTATCAGGATTCGTGTCCTTGGTCTTTTTTCAAGGTAGGTGATACAATATTTGGCCTCGCCATTCGTTCCACGACATGGTATGCGCTGACATCATTGTCAGACTTCTTGTCCAATTGCGAAGTGTCTTTCACGATCCGTGTCCGGTGCACCGCCATGTCTTCTGAAGAACTGACAGAGTACAAAGTGTCCTTTTGGTCTCAATTTCCGTGTCTGAATCTGCAACGACTGTGTCGATGAGAGGAATACTATTCATGAGCCTTCTGAATGTAGATGACGACTTCGATGACTTCGACGGCTTTCTGTTTTCGATGTCAATTTTCTCTGGCCCACGACCCGATCCGCCTGCGCAGAGTCTTCTTTTATAATATCTGCGCAGGCGGTAAAGACGTTCCATTTTCTGCTCCAACGTGGCTGGCGAGTGCGACTTTGGATGCCAGACCACGCGGAGCTTGTGTCTATGACCTCGGATTCTAGAGTTACAATATGTTGAAAGACAATATTGTGTTGACCACGTAGACGTATACGGGTGACTTTGATCAGTTGTAGCGTAGACGTACGAATATTTTGCTCCATTGGATGTTACATAGGTAGATGATGACATTTTTTTCGTTTTGGTGGCGGCATTCAGAGCCTCGTTGGCCTGGTTCGCAGTGGTGTTTCGAACCCGTTACCAGCTCCCACCACGGAGAGGTGAGGTTGAATGCCACAGTTGTTGGGAGCCAATGAATCCGAGGTCTTAAAGGGGTCCGGGGACAGGCAGAAGGTCGAAGTCAGAAAGAGAAATCCAGAAGCCCTCACAGGGCGTTGAGATGTTTGAGGAGGACCTCTATGAGGTCCTGTGGCATGGCGGTGGTGTTATTGCCGGGCGAAAGAATGGCGTGGACGATGGAACGAACAAGGCGTGAGGAATCATCTGGTACGAGGTGCCGGCGATGGTGGGCGACGATGTATCTGACGGCGTCGAGGCACTCGTCGAGCACGCAAGAGTTTTCCTGCAGCACGTCGCAAATGAGGTTGACGGCGCCCGACAGGTACCCGTGGATGTTATGGCACGCCTTCAGTTCTTTGCGAAGGCACATGAAGGCTCCCGGGATGCGAGAAACGATGCGCCGGTAGTGGTGGAACATCATCGTCGGCACCGCGTCTGGCGTTGGAAGACGCGCGAACAAGAGGGCAGACAGGAAGGAAACAAAGCGAGCCATCGTGAGCGAGAGCGTCACCGAGACAGGTTGAACGGGTAAATCGAAATGTGAAATTGTGGTTCCCCTTCTCGTCTTTTGTGAAACCCTTCTCATCTTTGGTGAAACGGTGGTTCGGCAGTTCACCTGTTGGGTGAGCGACAGTTCAACTGAATTATGAGAACGTGATTACGAGGATAATGTGTCAGTGCTTGATTTGCGTGTGTGTATGTCTCTGTAGGGATGAACAGGATCTTATCGCGGATGAGATACGTGAACCAATGTTTCCTCTTGATGCCACACTCTAAGGAAAAAAGGTGTACTTTTACTCCTTTGGGGGACTAAATGCACTGCCCCCCAAAAATAGTCCCTTTCGGGAGTAAATGCGCGAGAGTAAATGAATGTCACAGAGTGGAGACTGCATTCCACGCGCTGTTAATTGTAAGAGTGCCAAGTACACAATTCGTGTGCATGCATGAAAATACTTTGAAGCGAACCATCAACCGTGATATATCGCGTGATATAAAAGCTACCGCCATGCATAGGGCAAATTTTGCGAAGAAACATGCGCTGTTTCTTAGTCTGTGTGGCTGGAAAATTGCTACGTTAGCTGAGTTAAATAGCCTTATGCCCTTCAGATAGAGAAAGGGCACATATTTACGAAGACTGTTGCATTCACGAGACCATTGGCGAAGTTCAGTGACAATTTGCAGTCCTGGGGGGTAAATGTCGGGTTATGGGACTAAAATGGGGAGTAATTGGAGAGTAGGGGAGTAGAAGCTGCGATTACTCCCCGTTTTACTCCTTTTTCTTTCTTAGAGTGCAGAAGAAGCACGAAGAAGCACATGGAGGATGAAAATTCGACTGAGTGTATTATACAACCGTTTCACGTCGAGGAATACAACCACCATTATTCTTTTGCGCGCCATTGCTTCCGGTACTGCGGACAGAATCCAGCGCCGAGTGATGCCGACGGAAAGCATACATTTCATGGCGGAAGAATGACCTCTCTTCTGGAATCACCACTGGAGTCTGTGAACTATGATGCGTTCCAAGAGGTTTCCGATAGAACCGGTCAGACTCACCGGGCTAATTGAGGACAATTGCGAAGGAACCTTGTCTGGGCTCAGCGAGAGAACAACGCGTGCGCATTGCCAGGCTTCCGGGCAATTTATCTTCCCTCCACGACGAATTCAATGCTGACAAGAGAAAGCCCCGTGGCTGCGAGTCCAAGTTACGGAGCGCCAGATATGATATATCGATACTGAAACAATATGTTGGCACTTAAAATACGTACACAATAATAAAACTCTGCCTGACTACAACGCGTCATCCACTTTATCTTCATCTCCCACTTTTTCTGCTGACATCTTAACGTGTCAGAGAGTGCCTCGTAGCGGGCAAAAGTTTCCAATTTTTTGTCCCTCTATCTTGTTCGGTCCACCTTGCTTATCAGTGATGACCTTATCAGGTTCAGACTTTAAATTATCAGAGTAGAACAGAACGTAAAGGCAATTTACCAACGAAGAAGGTTGTTACAATAGAAAACGACAGCTATATTTACCTTCTGGCAAAAATAAATTGTCAAGAGAGATGACCGTGCCTCTCGAAAAAAAAAGAAATATATCCGCAGAAACCACATGCAAGACTTGCAGCTGATACTCCCAGGACGTATTCCACAGCCCTTCATCTCACTAATTGCAATGCTACATACTTATATCCGAAGCACATTGTAGCACCATGTGCTACCGTGTGCTACCAACACACGCGCCCGGTCCTAACCGGGCTTTAGAGACGACCAATAACACATTTTCCTCGTAATTGCGTTCCCCTAATTCAGTTGAACTGTCGCTCACCCAAAACGTGAAGTGCCGAACCACCGTTTCACCAAAGATGAGAAGGACCACAATTTCACATTTCATTTTACCCCGTTCAACCTGTCCCGTTGAAACCCTCGCTCACGATGAGTCGCTTCTTCAGCTTCCTGTCTGCTCTTGTCTTCGGCCGTCGACCATCATCTGACGCGGTGCCAACGATGATGCACCTTCACTATCGTCGCATCGTCTCACGTATTCCGGGGGCGTTTCACGGCCTCCGGAACGAACTAGACATCTGCCTAAACATCCATGGTTACTTGTCAGCCACTATCAACCTCCTCTGCGACGTCCTGCAGGACAATTTGTGCCTGCAGGATGAATGCCTCGACTTCGCGAGGTACGTCGTGTTCCGCCACCACCGACGCTTCACGGCTGATGAGTCTACTCGCCTCATTCATTCCATCGCTCACGCCGTCCTCTCATCTGACGATACATCGCTCGCCATGCCCATGGACCTCATTGAGGTCCTCATCAAACATCTCAACGCACTGTGAGAGCATCTGGATTCCCTTTTCTGACTTCGACCTTCTGCCTGACCCCGGACCCCCATCACGACCTCGGATTCATTGGCTCCCAACAACTGCGGCATTCAACCTCACCTCCCCGTGGTGGGAGCTGGTAACGGGTTCGAAACACCACGGCGAACCCGGCCAACGAGGCTCTGAATGCCGCCACCAAATGCAAGAATGTCATCATCTACATATGTACTTCCAATGGAGCGAAACATGTGTACATCTACGCTACTTCTTTTCAAAGTCACCAGCAGCACATATTGTTTTTCAACATATTGCAACACTGGAATCCGAGGTCATCTACACAAGCTCCGCGTGGTCTGGCATCCAAAGTTGCATCATCGCCAGCCACGTTGGAGCAGAAAATGGAACGTCTTTACCGCCTGCGCAGATATTATAAAAGAAGACTCTGCGCAGGCGGGTTGGGCCGTGGGCCAGAGAAAGTTGTCTTCGAAAATAGAAAATCGTCGAAGTCATCGAAGTCGTCATCTACATTCAGAAGGCTCATGAAATATTCCTCTCGTAGACACAGTCGTTGGAGATTCAGAAACGGAAACTGAGACCAAAAGAACGCTATCTACTCTGTCACTTCCTCAGAAGGCATGGCGATGCACGGAAATAAGATAAGATGGTGATATAAGCTTCGCAGTTTGGCAGCTAATGTGACAACGATGTTAGCAAGCGAAATATGCAAAAGAAAAGGGACGTCGAGATCCACGCACATACGATTCTTTCATCTGCAAAACCTGAAAAATATGCACCTCATCGTTTCAGCGAAGCACTCTGCTGTAACAGCCACGCATATGTCAGCGCAGGCCATGTCGTGGAACGAATGGTGAGGCCAAAGAATATATAACCAGGAGAATTTCATCTGCAAGGAGATATCCTGGAACAGAGACCAAGGAGACGGTGCGGCAGACACCGTAAGCGAAATATGCAAAGAAAAAAAAAAGGACGGCGAGATCCACGAACGCACATAGGATTCTTTCATCTGCAAAACCTGCAAAATATGCACCTCATCGTTTGAGCGAAGCACTCTGCTGTAACAGCGACGAAAATATCAGCGCAGGCCATGTCGTGGAACGAATGGTGAGTCCAAAGACTATCTATCCAGGAGGATTTCGCCTGCAAGGACGTGTCCTAAAACAGAGACCAAGAAGTCGTTGCGGCGGACACCGTAAGCGAATTATGCAAAGAAAAAAAAAGGGTGAAATGCGACGGCGAGATCAACGAAAGCACCTAGGATTCTTTCATCTGCAAAACCAGCAAAATATGCATCTTATCGTTTGAGCGGACTCTGTTGTAACAGCGAAAAAAATGCCGAACTCGTCAGTCAAGTTCAGACATCTGGAACGACGTCTTCCACTGTAACCACTGTGACGTCGCAGCCAATAAAGATGAGAAAAAGACGATGTGTTTGAGTATTTCTTGTGTTTCTCACGGCATGCGCACGTTTAATCGAAGCGCGTGGCGCTTTAGTGTATGGGGTTAATTTACCAAGTACCCAAATTGTACCCTTACCGTACCTTAAGTACCGTTCTGGGTACGTTCTCGTCGCTTTCGAAACTACAGTATCACGCTATTCATCGTGCGTTGAAAACCTCAAAATCGTGGCGTAGTTTAATTGTGACTCCATAGAATGCATAACAAGAGAAGCCGGCGGATGGTGATAGTGAGCCGGATTTCGTTGCCTGGAAGAAGGAGAAAATGTCAGTCGCTAAGGACCAATGAGCGTGCGTCACATCCAGTTAGTGAGAGCATTATGTTTTCGTGTAAGTGCCGCCACTGAGCGCGTTAAGTTGGTTCTCCGGGAACAGTTGATTCGCGCCCGGGATCACTTAACCCAGCCAAAAACAAACAAACAAACAAATGAGGAATTGGTCCAGTTAGAGTTTGTCATTGGTATTAATGGGACCCAACAGGTCCCGTGTTAAAACCAGTTGGATCTTTCAGTCCCAATTGGACCGTCCAGTTGCTAGTTGAGTACCAATTGGAAGCACCATTTGGTTTCATGCACTCCAAATGGTCACTCATTTGGACAATATGGATCCAATTGGTCCTTCTGTTAGGGAACTCCTGTTCCATTTGGTCTCTCGGTATCCAACTGGCCTCCCAATTAGCAGACAATCAGGGGCTGTTGGTTCATTTGGCAGTGTAGAGTTGTAAAGTAACTCATGTGTGACTCTGTATTTTTAATACAATTAGTCAGCGCATGTGTAACTAAACTATTAACGCTACCAATACGAAACAGTGATTAATATTTACGGTACTTTAGATTTCAAGGTTTAGTTTGTGCACCGAAGAGCGACATTTTTCGGTATAAAATGCACAAATGCGTAAAGCACAAAATGCGTAAATTATGCTTTATGGCAACAGCTGGATAGAACATAAAATGATACTTGCAAACGAAGTTGTGGTTCTATGTCGCACGAGTGAAGAGTCATTCCAGCTCAATCGTCCCAGTCGCGTGGCTCGACCATCGCGGATTTCCGAGAAAAAAATTATCATGTTGCCATTGATGGGAACTCGAACCACACAGAGTATTTTGCCCGGAGGCAAGTTGAATGGCCACTATGGGGCAGAAGCAGTAAACCAGTAAACCGCAATTCCCCTTTTAACCAATTAGTGTGACATGAATCAAACGGTACGACTCCTTTTTTAGACCTCGGACTGTAAGTCCAACACACGTGTGTTCTGTTCCAACTCAAATTCAGGTCCAAAAACTGGAGAGTGTCGCACACAGGCAACTCGAAAGTGAATCTGAGTCCTTCCGCATGAGCCTCAAAGGTACGCAGAAAGAAGGCCTCAAAAAGATCTCCAAAGTGGGGACTGGTGTTATAGAACACTAGGAAATCATCAACGTACCTAAAAATGCGCCACACACAGGTACACCCAATTGTAGTAGCAACCTTTGAGTCAAACGATGCCACAAAATATCGCAAAGAACAGGAGAGATAGCAGAGCCAATGGGAGTTCCTCGGCTTTGTATGTACAAACCTTCTTTATGTTCAATTACAGTCGAAGAGAGGTGTGCTCTGAGGAGTTCTAGAAAGGAACCAACCGACATTCCCAATTGATTCTGAAAACGCACATAGCCACATTTCTCTATAAGAAGCTCCACTTCTCTGAGGACACACTCTTGTGAAACATAGTAGAAGAGCTCCTCTACATCTATAGAAAAGAACTTATATTCTAGAACATCACCGCACTCAAGAAATTGTACAACCTCACTTGAGCTGTGCACCAAGAATGGATAAGAAATTTGTAGCTCTTTTAGCTGTCTCTGCAGAAACATCGACACGTGCTGTTGCCACGTCCCTTTCTCTGAAACAATGGCACGAAAAGGCATAGCGTCCTTGTGCGTCTTTATAGTGAAGAACACCTGCAGATTCTGAGAAGAAGTTGCTTTAACGGAACTCTTCAGTTGCGCGAGTTGAGGGGCAGGCCTATAATAATGCCATACACATTCATACGTTGTCTCACAATTTCAAAAATGTGGCTAAAAGGCATGGGGTTCCAGTAGTTTTGACTGCTCCTATGAAGCTCCAGGTTTTGTGTTCTAGAGTCAACAACCCTAAGCCCACAGTTGAATGTAAAGTGCAGCACAAAAAAGAAGCTTTTGTGAGTTGCCGACAGCAAGTAGTTTACAGCATACCGCTCTCATGTAAACGACGATATATTGGGCAAACGGGGCGCTGCCTCAACACACGGCTGCGTGAGCATAGGGCAGCGGTGTCCAATTCAACTCCCTCAGGACACCTTGCCGTCCACTGTCGAACATGCGGGTGCAAGCCACTTTTTGGACACACAGAGGTAAAAGCTATGCTCAAACAAAAGATAGCAAGGGAGGTAGCTGAAGCATCTTTAATAATACAGAAAGGGGATATGTGTGTAAGCCAGCCGTCCATTGACCTGACTTTGGAAGAGATAGCATATCTGCATACGACGTAGTCTTTGATGTGGAATAATATGCTCGGTACTTTGTCAGCCATGCGTGGCACGTGTGAAATTGTTAGATAGTGACGGGTTATCTTTAAACATGTGTGTTAACAAGGGGGGGGGGGGGGGCTGTGGATATTATTCGTGCTTCAAACCTGTTCATCGTAAATGCTTTGTTTTCCTTGTCCGTCTCGAAATAAATTTTCTGTCAGTTGTGAGCAAGCAGCCGTGGTGTCAACTTCGTTCTTCCTTGTGTGTTTCTTGCTGCATTCAACAGTATGTCTGGTGCTAGCTTTGTACCAGTCGACACCCGTCCGCCGCGGATCATTCGCCTGGGAGCGTTCGGTGTGTGGACAAGGTGCTGCGCGTCTTGTCAGCGAGCCAAGGTGCACAGACACACGCCTCGAGGCACAGGTGCACAGGTGCACGCCTCGAGGGTGGTATCTTCGGAGGCGGAGAGGACCATCTGGACCGAAGGTGGAAGCTTCGACAGAAACATTTCGCGAAGAATCCTGGTGTCGAGGAGCGGCGGGGGGCCACTGAGCAGGTACCGTAGTCTGCGGAGTAGTTGGGAGGGTTTGCGGTCCCCTAACGGTTCATTCGATGTCAGCTCGCGCAGACATTCCCGGTCCGACGGAGAGGCTCTGCTAATGATAGCGTTTTTCAAGGCCTCGTAGGGGTCGTCGGAAGGAGGGGAGGTTAGGATGTATGCGACCTCGATCAGTACGTCCTCGGGTAGCACTGACATCACGTGGTGAAACTTTGTTGTTGGTGAGGTGATGTGGCCCAATGTGAACTGGCATTCTGCCTGGCTAAACCACAGATCAGGCCGAGGGCGGATGAACTGTGGTAACTTGATCGCGAAGTGCGACAGAGGTGAAATACCCTCTAAATCCACTGACTTTGCGATTTTTTTACGGACTAACTATGAAAGAAACTTCTACCAGCTAATTTTTTACAAGTGCAGACCTCTCTCAGCAATGCGCAGAAAAAGTTTGAAGCTCGAATATCGCGCGGTTTTCATTTAAAAAATTGCAAAGTTGCGTGTTCAAGCAAGAACCCGTAACTTTGTTGAGCCGCCCTGAAAAGCCGCTCTGAACAGGCTGTGACATCGAAACCGGCTCAGAACAGTAGTCCAGTTTTGCAATAATCATAACAAAAAAAAATTCTCAGGTGTTTTTCGTTTAAGGCGCTTAACGATTTTTTAAAGTTACACTGGTGTCGCAGGCGAACTGCAAGGGCAGACGACCACCCTATGTGTGGAGCACCCTATGCGCGATCCGGCCTATACTATTGAGATCAGTAGTTTGAACATGTTTCTGTTCGAAATCACACAAGTTCAAGACTTGGCAAACCATTATTCGACTCTGGGATCGAGGCTACCTGCCAAACCGGAAGTTGATCAGGTGAATACAGGTCCCTCAGATCGGACACACCTCTATCGCTCTGCGAAGCCCATTTCGTTTATTTTATGAAGTCTTTTCTAAACTTCGACTTACCTTAGAGCAAAATAACTTCAGCCATCCTATTTCCCTTTGCCTCCTGATGTTCTGACCCAAATTTGACTTCAATGGCACTCATTTTTATCCCTCAGTCAAGATCGGACACACCTCTATCGCTCTGCGAAGCCCATTTCGTTTATTTTATGAAGTCTTTTCTAAACTTCGACTTACCTTAGAGCAAAATAACTTCAGCCATCCTATTTCCCTTTGCCTCCTGATGTTCTGACCCAAATTTGACTTCAATGGCACTCATTTTTATCCCTCAGTCAAGATCGGACACACCTCTATCGCTCTGCGAAGCCCATTTCGTTTATTTTATGAAGTCTTTTCTAAACTTCGACTTACCTTAGAGCAAAATAACTTCAGCCATCCTATTTCCCTTTGCCTCCTGATGTTCTGACCCAAATTTGACTTCAATGGCACTCATTTTTATCCCTCAGTCAAGATAGGACACACCTCTATCGCTCTGCGAAGCCCATTTCGTTTATTTTATGAAGTCTTTTCTAAACTTCGACTTACCTTAGAGCAAAATAATTTCAGCCATCCTATTTCCCTTTGCCTCCTGATGTTCTGACCCAAATTTGACTTCAATGGCACTCATTTTTATCCCTCAGTCAAGATCGGACACACCTCTATTGTTCTGCGAAGCCCATTTCGTTTATTTTATGAAGTCTTTTCTAAACTTCGACTTACCTTAGAGCAAAATAACTTCAGCCATCCTATTTCCCTTTGCCTCCTGATGTTCTGACCCAAATTTGACTTCAATGGCACTCATTTTTATCCCTCAGTCAAGATCGGACACACCTCTATCGCTCTGCGAAGCCCATTTCGTTTATTTTATGAAGTCTTTTCTAAACTTCGACTTACCTTAGAGCAAAATAACTTCAGCCATCCTATTTCCCTTTGCCTCCTGATGTTCTGACCCAAATTTGACTTCAATGGCACTCATTTTTATCCCTCAGTCAAGATCGGACACACCTCATTCGCTCTGCGATGCCCATTTCGTTCACTTTGTTCAGTCTTTTCTAAACTTCAACTTACCTTAGAGCAAAATAACTTCAGCCATCCTATTCCCCTTTACCTCTTGATGTTCTGACCCAAATTTGACTTCAATGGCACTCATATTTATCCCTAAGTCAAGATCGGACACACCTCATTCGCTCTGCGATGCCCATTTCGTTCACTTTGTTCAGTCTTTTCTAAACTTCAACTTACCTTAGAGCAAAATAACTTCAGCCATCCTATTTCCCTTTGCCTACTGATGTTCTGACCCGAATTTGACTTCAATGACACTCATATTTATCCCTGAGTCAAGATCGGACACACCTCTATCGCTCTGCGAAGCCCATTTTGTTCACTTTATGAAGTCTTTTCTAAACTTCGACTTACCTTAGATCAAAATAACTTGAGCCATCCTATTTCCCTTTGCCTCCTGGTGTTCTGACCCAAATTTGACTTCAATGGCACTCATATTTATCCCTCAGTCAAGATTGGCCACACCTCTATCGCATTGCGATGCCCATTTCGTTCACTTTGTTCAGTCTTTTCTAAAGTTCAATTACTTTAGAGCAAAATAACTTCAGTCATCTTATTTCCTTTTACCTCTTGATGTTCTGACCCAAATTTGATATCAGTGGCACTCATATTTATCCCTCAGTCAAGATCGGACACACCTCTATCGCTCTGCGTAGCCCATTTCGTTCACTTTATAAAGTCTTTTCTAAACTTCAACTTACCTTAGAGCAATATAACTTCAGCCATCTTATTTCCCTTTACCTCTTGATGTTCTGACCCAAATTTGACTTCAATGTCACTCATATTTATCCCTCAGTCAAGATCGGACACACCTCTATCGCTCTGCGTAGCCCATTTCGTTCACTTTATAAAGTCTTTTCTAAACTTCAACTTACCTTAGAGCAATATAACTTCAGCCATCTTATTTCCCTTTACCTTTTGATGTTCTGACCCAAATTTGACTTTAATGACACTCATATTTATCCCTGAGTCAAGATCGGACACACCTCTATCGCTCTGCGATGCCCATTTCGTTCACTTTATAAAGTATTTTCTAAACTTTAACTTACCTTAGAGCAATATAACTTCAGCCATCTTATTTCCCTTTACCTTTTGATGTTCTGACCCAAATTTGACTTTAATGACACTCATATTTATCCCTGAGTCAAGATCGGACACACCTCTATCGCTCTGCGATGCCCATTTCGTTCACTTTATAAAGTATTTTCTAAACTTTAACTTACCTTAGAGCAATATAACTTCAGCCATCTTATTTCCCTTTACCTTTTGATGTTCTGACCCAAATTTGACTTTAATGACACTCATATTTATCCCTGAGTCAAGATCGGACACACCTCTATCGCTCTGCGATGCCCATTTCGTTCACTTTATAAAGTATATTCTAAACTTTAACTTACCTTAGAGCAATATAACTTCAGCCATCTTATTTCCCTTTACCTTTTGATGTTCTGACCCAAATTTGACTTTAATGACACTCATATTTATCCCTGAGTCAAGATCGGACACACCTCTATCGCTCTGCGATGCCCATTTCGTTCACTTTATAAAGTCTTTTCTAAACTTCAACTTACCTTAGAGCAATATAACTTCAGCCATCTTATTTCCCTTTACCTTTTGATGTTCTGACCCAAATTTGACTTTAATGACACTCATATTTATCCCTCAGTCAAGATCGGACACACCTCTATCGCTCTGCGTAGCCCATTTCGTTCACTTTATAAAGTATTTTCTAAACTTTAACTTACCTTAGAGCAATATAACTTCAGCCGTCTTATTTCCCTTTACCTTTTGATGTTCTGACCCAAATTTGACTTTAATGACACTCATATTTATCCCTGAGTCAAGATCGGACACACCTCTATCGCTCTGCGATGCCCATTTCGTTCACTTTATAAAGTATTTTCTAAACTTTAACTTACCTTAGAGCAATATAACTTCAGCCATCTTATTTCCCTTTACCTTTTGATGTTCTGACCCAAATTTGACTTTAATGACACTCATATTTATCCCTGAGTCAAGATCGGACACACCTCTATCGCTCTGCGTAGCCCATTTCGTTCACTTTATAAAGTCTTTTCTAAACTTCAACTTACCTTAGAGCAATATAACTTCAGCCGTCTTATTTCCCTTTACCTTTTGATGTTCTGACCCAAATTTGACTTTAATGACACTCATATTTATCCCTGAGTCAAGATCGGACACACCTCTATCGCTCTGCGATGCCGATTTCGTTCACTTTGTTCAGTCTTTTCTAAACTTCAACTTACCTTAGAGCAAAATAACTTTAGCGATCCTATTTCCCTTTACCTCTTGATGTTCTGACCCAAATTTGACTTCAGTGGCACTCATATTTATCCCTCGGTCAAGATTGGGCACACCTCTATCGCTCTGCAGACTACGCGCGGTTATCGAATCGCCATCTCTCCCGTGTGGTGGCGCTCGCAGCCCCGCCGCGACCAGAGGAACGGAAGTGACGCAAAGGCGACGGTAGCACGGCAATTACGAACGCCCTGCGCTTGCCGCCGTATCTGTTTTCACAGTTCCAATCACTTGAGCGCTTTGTCGAGCTAAGCCTAAACGACAAAATCTCGCCGCTGACAAAAGAAACACCCGTGACTTTACGTCCAGGCTACGGAACGCGAGATATACGCCGATACTGAAAGATTATTTTGGAACTCTAAAATACTTGCACAATAATACAGGGTGTGTGCAGAAAAACGTGACCCGCATTTAGGCGCATAGCTTGTTGCCTACCTAACTAATGAACTTCCGGTGGCGCACGATGGTGCATTTATGCGTGCAAAATCTGCAGAAAAATTGTGGAAGCCATACTCAGCTTAACAAATAAACGGAGCAACGAAAACGCCGGCCTCCGTGCATCAGAATAGGGCAACATGGTGGACAACAGGGGGTATGTGAAAGGGCAACATGGTGGACGTAGGAGAGTTGTATTCAAGTACCGCTAGGGGCGCTATCGGTGCATAAATCAAAACGATGTCCCACATGGATGCTCATCGGCACTACCCCTAGCGGTGCCTGCACATAAGTCTCGTGAGACCGAAATACACTACCATGCACTGTCATGACCGCCCTATTCTAATGCATGGAAGCCCATGTTTTCGCACTCTGTTTATTTTTTTACACTGAGTATGGCTTCCAGGATTTTTTTGTAGCTTTCGCACGCATACATACGCCGTCGTGCGCCACCGGAAGTTCCTCGGCTAAGTAGACAACGAGTTACATGTAAAAATGCGGGTCACGTTTTTCTGCACACACCCTGTACAACTCTGCTTAACTACAACGCGCCATCCACATCATCTCCCACTTTCTCTCAGGTGACAGTTTAGCGTATCGGAGAGCGCCTCGTAGCGGACAAAAGTTTCGTATTTTTTTGTCTGTTTATCTTCTCCAGTCCGCCTTGCTTATTAGTGATGGAGTACAGAACAGAACGTAAAGGTAAGTTGCGAGCGAAGAAGGTTGCTACAATAACGATTGACAGCTCTATTTAGTCACCACCTTCAGACAAAAATAAATTGTCAAGAGAGATAACCGTGTGTCTCTCTATAAAAAAAAAAAGAGAAGAAAGACGTGCAGACACCACATGCACGATGTGCAGCTAATACTCGAGGACGTATTCGACAGCCTAAAATCTCACTAATCACAATACTACACACTCATATATCCGAAGCACATTGTAGCACCATCCTGCCTTGTGTTACCAACACACGCGTCCTGTCCTAACCCAGCGTTCGAGCGGAGGAATAAACATTTCCCTCGTAATATATACGTCCTGATAATTCAGTTGAACTGTCGCTCACCCAAAAGGGGAAGTACCGAACCACCGTTTCATCAAAGATCAGAAGGGTTTACCGCTTTGAATTTCCCCATTCCCAATTTACCCCTTCAACTTGTCTCGTCTCGCTGATACCCTCGGTCCACGATGAGTCGCTTCTTTAGCTTTCTGTCCGCTCTGATGTTCGGCCGTCTACCATCACCGGACGCGGTGCCGATTATGATCCACCTTCACTACCGACGGGTCGTCTCTCGCATTCCTGGTGCCTTTCACGGCCTCATCAGCGAACTAGATTTTTGCCGTAACGTCGAAGGTTACTTGCCAGCCGTGGTGAACCTCCTCTGCGACGTCCTGCAGGACGATTTGTGCCTGCAGGACGAGTGCCTTGACTTCGCGAGGTACATCATCTCCCGCCACTATCGTCGCTTCACGGCTGACCAATCAAATCGCCTCATCCATTCCATCGCCGGTTTCGTCCTTTCATCCAACGATACATCACTAGCCATGCCCATGGACCTCATAGAGGTCCTCATCAGACACCTCCACGCCCTGTGAGAGCTTCTGGATTCCCTTCTCTGACTTCGACCTTCTGCCTGTCCCCGGACCCCCATCACGACCTCGGATTCATTGGCTCCCAACAACTGCGGCATTCAACCTCACCTCCCCGTGGTGGGAGCTGGTAACGGGTTCGAAACACCACGGCGAACCCGGCCAACGAGGCTCTGAATGCCGCCACCAAACGCAAAAATGTCATCTGCCTATCTACCGTCGAATGGAGCAAAATATTTGTACATCTACGCCACTGCTGATCAAAGTCACCTGTATACATCTCCGTCGCCAACAGCATCTTGTCTTTCAACATACTGCAACACTGGAATCTGAGGTCATCTACACAAGCTCCGCGTGGTCTGGCATCCAAAGTTGCATCTTCGCCAGCCACGTTGGAGCAGAAAATTGAACGTCGTGCCGCCTGCGCAGACATTATAAAAGAAGACTCTGCGCAGGCGGATTGGGTCGCGGGCCAGAGAAAGTTGTCATCGAAAATAGAAAATCGTGGAAGTCATCGAAGTCGTCATCTGCATCCAGAAGTCTCATGAAATATTCCCCTCGTCTACACAGTCGCTGGAGATTCAGACACAAAACTGAGACTAAAAGAACGCTATCTACTCTGTCACTTCCTCAGAAGGCATGGCGGTGCACGGAAATAGGATCGTGATAGACGCTGCGCAGTTCGGCAGTGAACGTGACAGTGACGTCAGCGCAGACCATGTCATGGAACGAATGGTGAGGCAAAAAAGTATATACCCAGGAGAATTTCTTCTGCGAGGACATGTCCTGGAACAGAGACCAAGAAGACGTTGCGGCGGACACCGTAAGCGAAATATGCAAAGGAAAAAAAAAAGGACGGCGAGATCCTCTAACGTACCCAGAATTCTTTCATCTACAAAACCTGCAAAATATGCAACTCATCGTTTGAGTGAAGCACTCTGCTGTAACAGCGAAGAAAATGTCAGCGCAGGCCGTGTCGTGGAACGAATGGTGAGGCCAAAAAGTATATACCCAGGAGAATTTCATCTGCAAGGACATGGCCTGGAACAGAGACCAAGAAGACGTTGCGGCGGACACCGTAAGCGAAATGTGCAAAGAAAAGAAAAAAGGGACGGCGTGATCCTCGAACGCACCCAGAATTCTTTCATCTACAAAACCTGCAAAACATGCAACTCATCGTTTGAGTGAAGCACTCTGCTGTAACAGCGAAGAAAATCCCGAACGCGTCAGTCAAGTTCGGACGTCTGGAGCGACGTCTTCCACTGCAACCGCTGTGACGTTGCAACCAATAAAGATGAGAAATAGACTTCATGTGTTTGAGTATTCCTCGTGTTTCTGACGGCGTGCACACGCTTAATGAAAGCGGGAGGCACTTTAGTGTATGGGGTTAATTTACCAAGTACCCAACTAGTACCCTTATCGTACCTTAAGTATCGTTTTGGGTACGTTCTATCGTAATTCCGGCGATGAAAACCTCAAAATCGTGGCGTAGTTTAATTGTGACTCCATAGAATGCATAACAAGAGAAGACGGCGGATGGTGAGAGTGAGCCGGATTTCGTTGCCTGGAAGAACGAGAAAACGTCACTCGCTAAGGACCAATGAGCGTGCGTCACATCCAGTTACTCGGAACATTATGTTTTCGTGTAAGTGGCGCCACTGGGCGCATTAAGGTGGTGCTCCGGGAACAGTTCATTCGCTCCCGGGATCACTTAACCCAGCCAAAAAGAAAAAAAAAAGGGAATTGGTCCAGTTGGAGTTTGTCATTGTTATGAATGGGACCCAGCAGGTCCCATGTTAAAACCAGTTGGATCTTTCAGTTCCAATTAGACCGTCCAGTTGGTAGTTGAGCACCAATGGGAAGACCCATTAGGATCCACGCATTCCAACCGGTCACTCATTTGGACATTATGGGTCCAGTTGGTCCTTCTCATAGGGAACTCCTGTTCCATTGGGTCTCTCGGTCTCCAACTGACCTCCAAATTAGCAGACAATCAACAACTGTTGGTCCAGTTGGCAGTGTAGAGTTGTAAAGTAACTGACGCGTGCGACTCAGTATTTTCAATACAATCAGTCAGTGCTTGTGTAGCTAAACTATTAATGCTACCAATAAGCAACAGTGATATATGTTTTATATGAAATAACTGATGTTCTGAAAGCTGGAACAACACGGAAGGGACACATACAAAGCCTCAAATTGCCTGGGAAATCCTCTCCGGCGCGTCAAGGTCATACGCATGCGCATAGGCCATTGTGAAAAAGGTCTGTTGCTTGGTCCCTGGCCACATCCAGCACACCAACGCTCTGCCCTCAAGGCTCTCTTCACCTTTCTGGACGCCACATGACTTCGATCCTTATTGTGAAGGGGGCCTCATTATCTCATTCCCCGCCTCACCTCCAGCAATGGGGTAGAGTATCGCCCCCAGCGACGAAACTCTCCACCCATCATTCCGAAATAAAGTTGTTGTTGTTGTTTATCCGCTTTGTGCGCCCTCTGAGGAAATGGATTTGTGGGACAGCGTCGCAGGCACCTCATCCGTTACAAGGTAGCCCAAGTTAGGGTTCATGTTGAACGGGTGTTACAGAGACTCATTTCATTTCATTTCATTTGTTTTCAATCTTTTCAATCGTTCATTCTATTAAAACTAGGGATATTCCAACGGAATCCAAGAATCCTCTAATCCTAGGCAAGGATTTGAGATTCGGGAACCCGAATCGCAGTGCCCAAAACGGCGAATCGAATCTTGTGAATCCACCGAAAAATCTCATTGGCCGACAGATGTTGTCATGTTCGTTTGTTTACATTGCCCTGAACTGAAAGAGTACTGAAAGGAACTGTCACATTAAAATTTTAAAATTATATCCGGGTGTTTGCTTTTGATTGTTGCTTAGATTTATGGAAATAATTCAGACTCCAGAATTTATTGCGTTACTTCGTGTCCATGAACAACACGTTAAGTAAAGTACGTTTAAGAAGAACTGTACGGGCATATTTTTCTCAGGAAACTGAGGCATTATTTTAATTTGTCTTTCATTAAACAGAGGTATCGTATTCTGCTTCGAAACACATTTTGCTAGAAGTGTCTTTTGCTGGCTTTTTGAACTTTTTTTTTTTTACATAAAGAGATGCGGTCCAGGGCTTTTTGTCTGCAAATAACTTTCGCCACATATTGGTAACATTTCTATTTCTATTTCATTTCAATTGACGGAAAGTTAATTTCTTCAATTGAACTCCGAAATTTCCCAAGGCAACCTAACGTTTTCTTTTGCGGACATGGGTTCCCCGTGGTCATTATACTCAGTATAGCACATAATCCCACTCGTAAAGCAATCGCAATTGCCGAAATAATTCGCCGAAAATGCGTGGAAATGAGCCCTTGGCTCTGCCTCTTTTTTTTGACGGCTCGTAGTTAGAGCGCAAAGCTGCGAAGAAAGGAGGTTACATTGACAGGCCACACGAGGGGGGAAAGGGTTACAAGCGTTACCCACGGAACAAACCCCCGCGGTGAGTGCGGGAATCAGATCTATCTTATCACAAATGAGGTCACCCGACGGCTTGTCCACGGATAGAAATCCAGCGAACCGGTAGAGAAATACGAGGGGAGTTGCCTCAGGACAGGAGCCGCCGATGTTTTTCGAAACAGAGACCGTTCTTCTTCTGGCCAGAAAGTTTGCTGGGTTAAACTTGCAGCCGCATTCTTCCTCTCATCCCTGGCGAATGGCCAAACGAATACTTCGTTACCTAAAGGGAACCCGTGACGTAGGAATAACTTACGCTGCATGTCAGGAGCCGATTTCAGGGGTACACAGACGCGAGCTTCAACGAAAACGGCACAGGAAGATCCAGAAGCGGTTATGTCTACCCCTTGCCACAGGGAGCGGTCAGCTGGCGGTCCACAAGGCAACATATCTCGTCGCTCTGTCAACTTGCGATGCTGAATACATCGCTCTTGTGGAGGCCCTCAAAGAAGGCAAATGGTTCAAAACCTTCATGACGGAACTAGGACTCAACGGTTACGTAACAGACGTATTAGAAGTCCGATGCGACAACCAATCACGATAAGAATGGCTGAGAATCCGACGTTTCAGCAACGGACTAAACACTTCGAACTTAAATACCTGTTCGCGAGGAATGAAGTCGTAACAGGGCAGTTAAAACTGTCGTTTCTGCGCACCGAAGACATGATAGCTGACGCCTTGACAAAACCAGTGCCACACGTAAAGAATGCCGCGTATGTCAAAAGCTTCGGCTCCAGAGACTTTTATTGCTGTTTTTTTTTCTTTTTTTCAATCTTCCAGATTTGCTTGACGCGGGGGCTATGGTGGACTGAACCTTTGTGCGTCGAGCGCAAATCTTGTTACTTTCACTTTCGGTTTCGAGTGGACAAAATAAAATGATCCTGGCAGCGCGTGGCAAGGGAAGATAAAGTTACACTGCGCGCGTGCTCGACACTTCTGCAGGACGAAGGACGAAGATAGGTGGTGGTCTCTTGATCTCCTCGAGGTTTAACTGAAATCGTCAAGCCCTTTCACCATCACCATCACCACCACCACCAACTGAATTCGTCACGCATCACCCCCAGTCGTGACGTTGCCCACCTACGTGAGGCCGACAACGGCAAGCACACCATCACCCACTGTGTCGTCGAGACCCCTCCAAAACTCAACACTACCACGTGTGGTGTGCTGGCCCGGTAAGTGGTGTTTTGTTCATACTTATGGCGGGCGTCGTTAGAGTGTATCCGTATTTAGGGCGTGTGTCGATGTGTGCTGGCGGGGGACTAGGGGATTGAGGCGAGCGCCACCACACGGGGGAGATGGCGATCAGATAACTACGTGCCGTCTGCTAGCGCCGAATTCCCATTCCACTCCGCATTGCGAGGAAAGCACTGCCATCGACGCATTTGGAGCTAGCAGACTACGCGCGGTTATCGGATCGCCATCTCTCCCGTGTGGTGGCGCTCGCAGCTCTCCCGCCACCAGAGGAACGGAAGTGACGCAAAGGCGACGGTAGCACGGCAATTACGAACGCCCTGCGCTTGCCGCCGTATCTGTTTTCACAGTTCCAATCACTTGTGCGCGTTGTCGAGCTGAGCCTAAACGACAAAATCTCGCCGCTGACAAAAGAAACACCCGTGACTTCACGTCCAGGTTACGGAACGCCAGATATACGCCGATACTGAAAGATTATTTTGGCACTCCAAAATACTTACACAGTAATACAACACTGCTTAACTACAACGCCCCATCCACATCATCTCCCACTTTCTCTCTGCTGGCAGTTTAACGTATCAGAGAGCGCCTCGTAGCGGAGAAAAGTTTCGTATTTTTTTGTCTATCTTGTCCAGTCCACCTTGCTTATTAGTGATGGAGTATAGAACAGAACGTAAAGGCAATTTGCGAACGAAGAAGGTTGTTACAATAACGATTGACAGCTCTATTTAGTCACCGTGTGTCTTTCGAAAAAAAAAAAAAAAATGCGCAGAAACCACATGCACGATGTGCAGCTAATACTCGAGGGCGTATTCGACAGCCTAAAATGTCACTAATCAGAATACTACACACTCATATCCGAAGCACATTGTAGCACCATCCTGCCTTGTGTTACCAACACACGCGCCCTGTCCCAACCCAGCGTTCGAGTCGAGGAATAAACATTTCCCTCGTAATATATACGTCCTGATAATTCAGTTGAACTGTCGCTCACCCAAAAGGGGAAGTACCGAACCACCGTTTCATCAAAGATCAGAAGGGTTTACCGCTTTGAATTTCCCCATTTCAATTTACCCCTTCAACCTGTCTCGTCTCGCTGACACCCTCGGTCTACGATGAGTCGCTTCTTTAGCTTTCTGTCTGCCCTGATCTTTGGCCGTCGACCATCACCAGACGCGGTGCCGATTATGATACACCTTCACTACCGACGCATCGTCTCGCGCATTCCTGGTGCGTTTCACGGCCTCACCAATGAGCTAGATTTTTGCCGTAACGTCGACGGTTACTTGCCAGCCGTGGTCAACCTCCTCTGCGACGTCCTGCAGGACGATTTGTGCCTGCAGGACGAGTGCCTCGACTTCGCGAGGTACATCATTTCCCGCCACTCCCGTCGCTTAACGGCTGACGAATTAACTCGCCTCATCCATTCCATCGCCCGTTTCGTCCTTTCATCAAACGACACCTCGCTCGCCATGCCCATGGACCTCATTGAGGTCCTCATCAGACACCTCCACGCGCTGTGAGAGATTCTGGATTCCTTTCTCTGACTTCGACCGTCTGCCTGTCCCCGGACCCCCTTTACGACCTCGGAATCATTAGCTCCCAACAACTGTGGCATTCAACCTCACCTCCCCGTGGTGGGAGCTGGTAACGGGTTCGAAAGCCACGGCGAACCCGGCCAACGAGGCTCTGAATGCCGCCACCAAACGCAAAAATGTCATCTGCCTATCTACCGTCGAATGGAGCAAAATATTTGTACATCTACGCTACTGCTGATCAAAGTCACCTGTATACATCTCCGTCGCCAACAGCATCTTGTCTTTCAACATACTGCAACACTGGAATCCGAGGTCATCTACACAAGCTCCGCGTGGTCTGGCATCCAAAGTTGCATCTTCGCCAGCCACGTTGGAGCAGAAAATGGAGCGTCTTTACCGCCTGCGCAGATATTATAAAAGACTCTGCGCAGGCGGATTGGGTCGCGGGCCAGTGAAAATTGTCATCGAAAAATGAAAGTCGTCGAAGTCATCGAAGTCGTCACCTACATTCAGAAGGCTCATGAAATGTTCCTCTCGTCGGCACAGTCGTTGGAGATTCTGACACAGAAACTTAGACCAAAAGAACTCTGTCTACTCTGCCACTTCCTCAGAAGGCATGGCGGAGCACGGAAATAAGATCGTGATAGACGCTGCGCAGTTGGGCAGTTAATGTGACAATGACGTCAGCAAGCGAAATATGCAAAGGAAAAAGGACGGCGAGGTCCACGAACGCACCTAGGATTCTTTCATCTGCAAAACCTGCAAAATATGCGCCTCGTCGTTTGAGCAAAGCACTCTGCTGTGACAGCGACGAAAATGTCAGCGCAGGCCACGTCGTGGAACGAATGGTGAGGCTAAAGAGTATATACCCAAGAGAATTTCACCTGCAAGGACATGTCCTGGAACAGAGACCAAGAAGACGTTGCGGCGGACACTGTAAGCGAAGTATGCAAAGAAAAAAAAAGGGACGGCGTGATCCACGAAAGCACCTAGGATTCTTTCATCTGCAAAAAGAGCAAAATATGCACTTCATCGTTTGAGCGAAGCACTCTGCTGTAACAGCGAAGAAAATGTCAGCGCAGGCCATGTCGTGGAACGAATGGTGAGGCTAAAGAGTATATACTCAAGAGAATTTCATCCTGCAAGGACATGTCCTGGAACAGAGACCAAGAAGACGTTGCGGCGGACACCGTAAGCGAAATATGCAAAGAAAAAAAAAAAAGGGACGGCGTGATCCATGAAAGCACCAAGGATTCTTTCATCCGCAAAACATGCAACTCATCGTTTGATCGAGGCACTCTGTTGCAACAGCGAAGAAAATGCCGAACTCGTCAGTCAAGTTCAGACCATTGGAGCGACGTCTTCCACTGTAACCGCTGTGACGTTGCGACGAATAAAGACGAGAAAAAGACTTGACGTGTTTGAGTATTCCTTGTGATTCTCACGGCGTGCGCACGTTCAATTAAAGCGTGAGGAACTTCAGTGTATGGCGTTAATTTAGCAAGCACCTTACCGTACCTTAAGTACCATTCTGGGTACGTTCTAGATTCCTCGTGCGTTGAAAACCTCAAAATCGTGGCGTAGTTTAATTGTGACTCCATAGAATGCATAACAAGAGAAGCCGGCGGATGGTGAGAGTGAGCCGGATTTCGTTGCCTGGAAGAACGAGAAAACGTCACTCGCTAAGGACCAATGAGCGTGCGTCACATCCAGTTAGTCAGAGATTTACGTTTTCGCGTAAGTGCCGCCACTGGGCGCGTTAAGTTGGTGCTCCGGGAACAGTTCATTCGCTCCCGGGATCACTTAACAAAGCCAAAAAAAAAAAAAAGGAATTGGCCCAGTTGAAATTTGTCTTTGGTATGAATGGCACCCAACAGGTCCCATGTTAAAATCTGTTGGAGCATTCAGTTCCAATTTGACTATCCAGTTGGTAGTTGAGCACCAATTGGAAGCAAATGGTCACTCATTTGGACATTATGGATCCAGTTGGTTCTTCTGTTAGAGAACTCCTGTTCCATTTGGTCTCTCGGTCTCCAAATGACGTCCCAATTAGCAGACAACCAGCAACTGTTGGTCCAGTTGGCAATGTAGAGTTGTAAAGTAACTGATGCGTGACTGTATTTTCAATACAATTAGTCAGTGCATGTGTAGCTAAACTATTAACGCTACCAATAAGAAACAGTGATTAATATTAACAGTACTTTATATTTCAAGGTTTAGTTTGTGCTCAGAAGAGCGAGATTTTTCGGTATAAATAGCACAAAATGCGTAAATTATGCTTCATAGCCACAGCTGGATAGAACATAAAATGATAGCCGCAAACGAAGTTGTGGTTCTAGGTCGCACGAGTGAAGAGTCCAGTTCAATTGTCACAGTCGCGTGGCTCGGCCGTCGCGGATTTCTGAGAAAAAAAATTGATAATGTTGCCATTGATGGGAACTCGAACCACACAAAGTATTTTTTCCCGGAAACGCGTTGAATGGCCGCTAGGGGGCTTTGGACCCACACAAAGCAGTAAACCAGGTGAGTGCGGCTTCACATTGGCAAAAAGTCCAAATCGGACTGTCTTCACAAAGCCTGGTGCTAGCTTTGTACCGGTTGACACCCGTCCGCCGCGGATCCTTCGCCTGGGAGCGTTCGGTGAAATACCCTCTAAATCCACTGACTTTGCTATTTTTTTACGGACTAACTATGAAAGAAACTTCCACCAACTAATTTTTTGCAAGTTCAGACCCCTCCAAGTAATGCGCAGAAAAAGTTTGAAGCTCGAATATCGCACGAGTTTTCTTTAAAAAAATCGCAAAGTTGCGTGTTCAAGCAAGAACCCGTAACTTTGTTGAGCCGCCCTGAAAAGCCGCTCTGGACAAGCTGTGACATCGAAACCGGCTCAGAACAGTAGTCCAATGTGCCAATAATCATCGCAAGAATTTTCTCAGGTGTTTTTCGTTTAAGGCGCTTAACAGTTTTTTAAAGTTACCCTGGTGTGGCAGGCGGACTGCAAGGGCCGACGACCACGCTGTGGAGCACCCTATGCGCGATCCTGCCTATACTATTGAGATCAGTGGTTTGAACAAGTTTCCGTTGGAATAACACAACTTCAACATTGGGCGAGCCATTATTCGACTCTGGCAACAGGGCTATTTGCCAAACCGGAAGTTGCTCATGTGAATGCAGTGAATCACTGTGTATTTTAGTCTTCGTGCCATGCTTTTTCTCTGCTTCCACGGCTGCTAGCGACGAACATCGAGCCTATATTTTTTTCTTTGTTTTCTCCCGTGTGTGACGTCGCCACGGTTTTTCTAATGTGTTCAAGAAATCAGTTTACCCCCTTCTCAGGATATCCCACTGGATCTGAGGTTTAACCATCTCGCTGAATGCTTTCACGATTTACGTAGCACAAAGATAGAAACACGTACTACTCTTTCGGTGCTCTTTTCTATTATCCATCTTCGAGTGCGTTATTGCTTCATAACCCACCCATTCTATCCTCTTTAGCACAGCGGAGTCGTTTGTGTTGTCTACATGTTTGTTCTGTTTCGGATGTATTTGTTTTTTATGTTTCATCAGATAAGTAAACCAGATAACAAGCTTCTCACATATCCTTCTACATCGCTTCGTGATATATTCACCGAAATTCGACATCAATAGCAATCTTATTTACTCGACAGTCAAGATTGGGCAAGCCCCTAGTCCTTCCGGGTACCCGTCCGGTCTTTTCTGAACTTCAACTTACTTTCCAGCAAAATAACTTCAGCCATCTTATTTCCCTTTAACTCTTGATGTTCTGACCCAAATTTGACTTCAGTGGCACTCATATTTATCCCTCCGTCAAGATTGGGCACACCTCTATTGTCCTCCGATACCCATTCCGGTCAGTTTGTCCAGTCTTTTCTAAACTTCAACTTATTTTACAGGAAAATAACTTCTGCCATTTTATTTCCCTTTGCTTCCTGATGTTCTGACCCAAATTTGACTTCAATGGCACTCATATTTATCCCTCCGTCAAGATTGGGCACACCTCTATTGTCCTCCGATACCCATTCCGGTCAGTTTGTCCAGTCTTTTCTAAACTTCAACTTATTTTACAGGAAAATAACTTCTGCCATTTTATTTCCCTTTGCTTCCTGATGTTCTGACCCAAATTTGACTTCAATGGCACTCATATTTATCCCTCCGTCAAGATTGGGCACACCTCTATTGTCCTCCGATACCCATTCCGGTCAGTTTGTCCAGTCTTTTCTAAACTTCAACTTATTTTACAGGAAAATAACTTCTGCCATTTTATTTCCCTTTGCTTCCTGATGTTCTGACCCAAATTTGACTTCAGTGGCACTCATATTTATCCCTCCGTCAAGATTGGGCACACCTCTATTGTCCTCCGATACCCATTCCGGTCAGTTTGTCCAGTCTTTTCTAAACTTCAACTTATTTTACAGGAAAATAACTTCTGCCATTTTATTTCCCTTTGCTTCCTGATGTTCTGACCCAAATTTGACTTCAATGGCACTCATATTTATTCCGCAGTCAATATTGGGCACACCTCTATTGTCCTCCGATACCCATTCCGGTCAGTTTGTCCAGTCTTTTCTAAACTTCAACTTATTTTACAGGAAAATAACTTCTGCCATTTTATTTCCCTTTGCTTCCTGATGTTCTGACCCAAATTTGACTTCAATGGCACTCATATTTATCCCTCCGTCAAGATTGGGCACACCTCTATTGTCCTCCGATACCCATTCCGGTCAGTTTGTCCAGTCTTTTCTAAACTTCAACTTATTTTACAGGAAAATAACTTCTGCCATTTTATTTCCCTTTGCTTCCTGATGTTCTGACCCAAATTTGACTTCAATGGCACTCATATTTATTCCGCAGTCAATATTGGGCACACCTCTATTGTCCTCCGATACCCATTCCGGTCAGTTTGTCCAGTCTTTTCTAAACTTCAACTTATTTTACAGGAAAATAACTTCTGCCATTTTATTTCCCTTTGCTTCCTGATGTTCTGACCCAAATTTGACTTCAATGGCACTCATATTTATCCCTCCGTCAAGATTGGGCACACCTCTATTGTCCTCCGATACCCATTCCGGTCAGTTTGTCCAGTCTTTTCTAAACTTCAACTTATTTTACAGGAAAATAACTTCTGCCATTTTATTTCCCTTTGCTTCCTGATGTTCTGACCCAAATTTGACTTCAATGGCACTCATATTTATTCCGCAGTCAATATTGGGCACACCTCTATTGTCCTCCGATACCCATTCCGGTCAGTTTGTCCAGTCTTTTCTAAACTTCAACTTATTTTACAGGAAAATAACTTCTGCCATTTTATTTCCCTTTGCTTCCTGATGTTCTGACCCAAATTTGACTTCAATGGCACTCATATTTATCCCTCCGTCAAGATTGGGCACACCTCTATTGTCCTCCGATACCCATTCCGGTCAGTTTGTCCAGTCTTTTCTAAACTTCAACTTATTTTACAGGAAAATAACTTCTGCCATTTTATTTCCCTTTGCTTCCTGATGTTCTGACCCAAATTTGACTTCAGTGGCACTCATATTTATCCCTCCGTCAAGATTGGGCACACCTCTATTGTCCTCCGATACCCATTCCGGTCAGTTTGTCCAGTCTTTTCTAAACTTCAACTTATTTTACAGGAAAATAACTTCTGCCATTTTATTTCCCTTTGCTTCCTGATGTTCTGACCCAAATTTGACTTCAATGGCACTCATATTTATTCCGCAGTCAATATTGGGCACACCTCTATTGTCCTCCGATACCCATTCCGGTCAGTTTGTCCAGTCTTTTCTAAACTTCAACTTATTTTACAGGAAAATAACTTCTGCCATTTTATTTCCCTTTGCTTCCTGATGTTCTGACCCAAATTTGACTTCAATGGCACTCATATTTATTCCGCAGTCAATATTGGGCACACCTCTATTGTCCTCCGATACCCATTCCGGTCAGTTTGTCCAGTCTTTTCTAAACTTCAACTTATTTTACAGGAAAATAACTTCTGCCATTTTATTTCCCTTTGCTTCCTGATGTTCTGACCCAAATTTGACTTCAATGGCACTCATATTTATTCCGCAGTCAATATTGGGCACACCTCTATTGTCCTCCGATACCCATTCCGGTCAGTTTGTCCAGTCTTTTCTAAACTTCAACTTATTTTACAGGAAAATAACTTCTGCCATTTTATTTCCCTTTGCTTCCTGATGTTCTGACCCAAATTTGACTTCAGTGGCACTCATATTTATCCCTCCGTCAAGATTGGGCACACCTCTATTGTCCTCCGATACCCATTCGGTCAGTTTGTCCAGTCTTTTCTAAACTTCAACTTATTTTACAGGAAAATAACTTCTGCCATTTTATTTCCCTTTGCTTCCTGATGTTCTGACCCAAATTTGACTTCAATGGCACTCATATTTATTCCGCAGTCAATATTGGGCACACCTCTATTGTCCTCCGATACCCATTCCGGTCAGTTTGTCCAGTCTTTTCTAAACTTCAACTTATTTTACAGGAAAATAACTTCTGCCATTTTATTTCCCTTTGCTTCCTGATGTTCTGACCCAAATTTGACTTCAGTGGCACTCATATTTATCCCTCCGTCAAGATTGGGCACACCTCTATTGTCCTCCGATACCCATTCCGGTCAGTTTGTCCAGTCTTTTCTAAACTTCAACTTATTTTACAGGAAAATAACTTCTGCCATTTTATTTCCCTTTGCTTCCTGATGTTCTGACCCAAATTTGACTTCAGTGGCACTCATATTTATCCCTCCGTCAAGATTGGGCACACCTCTATTGTCCTCCGATACCCATTCCGGTCAGTTTGTCCAGTCTTTTCTAAACTTCAACTTATTTTACAGGAAAATAACTTCTGCCATTTTATTTCCCTTTGCTTCCTGATGTTCTGACCCAAATTTGACTTCAGTGGCACTCATATTTATCCCTCCGTCAAGATTGGGCACACCTCTATTGTCCTCCGATACCCATTCCGGTCAGTTTGTCCAGTCTTTTCTAAACTTCAACTTATTTTACAGGAAAATAACTTCTGCCATTTTATTTCCCTTTGCTTCCTGATGTTCTGACCCAAATTTGACTTCAGTGGCACTCATATTTATCCCTCCGTCAAGATTGGGCACACCTCTATTGTCCTCCGATACCCATTCCGGTCAGTTTGTCCAGTCTTTTCTAAACTTCAACTTATTTTACAGGAAAATAACTTCTGCCATTTTATTTCCCTTTGCTTCCTGATGTTCTGACCCAAATTTGACTTCAATGGCACTCATATTTATCCCTCCGTCAAGATTGGGCACACCTCTATTGTCCTCCGATACCCATTCCGGTCAGTTTGTCCAGTCTTTTCTAAACTTCAACTTATTTTACAGGAAAATAACTTCTGCCATTTTATTTCCCTTTGCTTCCTGATGTTCTGACCCAAATTTGACTTCAGTGGCACTCATATTTATCCCTCCGTCAAGATTGGGCACACCTCTATTGTCCTCCGATACCCATTCCGGTCAGTTTGTCCAGTCTTTTCTAAACTTCAACTTATTTTACAGGAAAATAACTTCTGCCATTTTATTTCCCTTTGCTTCCTGATGTTCTGACCCAAATTTGACTTCAATGGCACTCATATTTATTCCGCAGTCAATATTGGGCACACCTCTATTGTCCTCCGATACCCATTCCGGTCAGTTTGTCCAGTCTTTTCTAAACTTCAACTTATTTTACAGGAAAATAACTTCTGCCATTTTATTTCCCTTTGCTTCCTGATGTTCTGACCCAAATTTGACTTCAGTGGCACTCATATTTATCCCTCCGTCAAGATTGGGCACACCTCTATTGTCCTCCGATACCCATTCCGGTCAGTTTGTCCAGTCTTTTCTAAACTTCAACTTATTTTACAGGAAAATAACTTCTGCCATTTTATTTCCCTTTGCTTCCTGATGTTCTGACCCAAATTTGACTTCAGTGGCACTCATATTTATCCCTCCGTCAAGATTGGGCACACCTCTATTGTCCTCCGATACCCATTCCGGTCAGTTTGTCCAGTCTTTTCTAAACTTCAACTTATTTTACAGGAAAATAACTTCTGCCATTTTATTTCCCTTTGCTTCCTGATGTTCTGACCCAAATTTGACTTCAGTGGCACTCATATTTATCCCTCCGTCAAGATTGGGCACACCTCTATTGTCCTCCGATACCCATTCCGGTCAGTTTGTCCAGTCTTTTCTAAACTTCAACTTATTTTACAGGAAAATAACTTCTGCCATTTTATTTCCCTTTGCTTCCTGATGTTCTGACCCAAATTTGACTTCAGTGGCACTCATATTTATCCCTCCGTCAAGATTGGGCACACCTCTATTGTCCTCCGATACCCATTCCGGTCAGTTTGTCCAGTCTTTTCTAAACTTCAACTTATTTTACAGGAAAATAACTTCTGCCATTTTATTTCCCTTTGCTTCCTGATGTTCTGACCCAAATTTGACTTCAGTGGCACTCATATTTATCCCTCCGTCAAGATTGGGCACACCTCTATTGTCCTCCGATACCCATTCCGGTCAGTTTGTCCAGTCTTTTCTAAACTTCAACTTATTTTACAGGAAAATAACTTCTGCCATTTTATTTCCCTTTGCTTCCTGATGTTCTGACCCAAATTTGACTTCAATGGCACTCATATTTATTCCGCAGTCAATATTGGGCACACCTCTATTGTCCTCCGATACCCATTCCGGTCAGTTTGTCCAGTCTTTTCTAAACTTCAACTTATTTTACAGGAAAATAACTTCTGCCATTTTATTTCCCTTTGCTTCCTGATGTTCTGACCCAAATTTGACTTCAGTGGCACTCATATTTATCCCTCCGTCAAGATTGGGCACACCTCTATTGTCCTCCGATACCCATTCCGGTCAGTTTGTCCAGTCTTTTCTAAACTTCAACTTATTTTACAGGAAAATAACTTCTGCCATTTTATTTCCCTTTGCTTCCTGATGTTCTGACCCAAATTTGACTTCAATGACACTCATATTTATCCCTCCGTCAAGATTGGGCACACCTCTATTGTCCTCCGATACCCATTCCGGTCAGTTTGTCCAGTCTTTTCTAAACTTCAACTTATTTTACAGGAAAATAACTTCTGCCATTTTATTTCCCTTTGCTTCCTGATGTTCTGACCCAAATTTGACTTCAATGGCACTCATATTTATCCGCAGTCAATATTGGGCACACCTCTATTGTCCTCCGATACCCATTCCGGTCAGTTTGTCCAGTCTTTTCTAAACTTCAACTTATTTTACAGGAAAATAACTTCTGCCATTTTATTTCCCTTTGCTTCCTGATGTTCTGACCCAAATTTGACTTCAGTGGCACTCATATTTATCCCTCCGTCAAGATTGGGCACACCTCTATTGTCCTCCGATACCCATTCCGGTCAGTTTGTCCAGTCTTTTCTAAACTTCAACTTATTTTACAGGAAAATAACTTCTGCCATTTTATTTCCCTTTGCTTCCTGATGTTCTGACCCAAATTTGACTTCAATGGCACTCATATTTATTCCGCAGTCAATATTGGGCACACCTCTATTGTCCTCCGATACCCATTCCGGTCAGTTTGTCCAGTCTTTTCTAAACTTCAACTTATTTTACAGGAAAATAACTTCTGCCATTTTATTTCCCTTTGCTTCCTGATGTTCTGACCCAAATTTGACTTCAATGGCACTCATATTTATTCCGCAGTCAATATTGGGCACACCTCTATTGTCCTCCGATACCCATTCCGGTCAGTTTGTCCAGTCTTTTCTAAACTTCAACTTATTTTACAGGAAAATAACTTCTGCCATTTTATTTCCCTTTGCTTCCTGATGTTCTGACCCAAATTTGACTTCAGTGGCACTCATATTTATCCCTCCGTCAAGATTGGGCACACCTCTATTGTCCTCCGATACCCATTCCGGTCAGTTTGTCCAGTCTTTTCTAAACTTCAACTTATTTTACAGGAAAATAACTTCTGCCATTTTATTTCCCTTTGCTTCCTGATGTTCTGACCCAAATTTGACTTCAGTGGCACTCATATTTATCCCTCCGTCAAGATTGGGCACACCTCTATTGTCCTCCGATACCCATTCCGGTCAGTTTGTCCAGTCTTTTCTAAACTTCAACTTATTTTACAGGAAAATAACTTCTGCCATTTTATTTCCCTTTGCTTCCTGATGTTCTGACCCAAATTTGACTTCAATGGCACTCATATTTATTCCGCAGTCAATATTGGGCACACCTCTATTGTCCTCCGATACCCATTCCGGTCAGTTTGTCCAGTCTTTTCTAAACTTCAACTTATTTTACAGGAAAATAACTTCTGCCATTTTATTTCCCTTTGCTTCCTGATGTTCTGACCCAAATTTGACTTCAATGGCACTCATATTTATTCCGCAGTCAATATTGGGCACACCTCTATTGTCCTCCGATACCCATTCCGGTCAGTTTGTCCAGTCTTTTCTAAACTTCAACTTATTTTACAGGAAAATAACTTCTGCCATTTTATTTCCCTTTGCTTCCTGATGTTCTGACCCAAATTTGACTTCAGTGGCACTCATATTTATCCCTCCGTCAAGATTGGGCACACCTCTATTGTCCTCCGATACCCATTCCGGTCAGTTTGTCCAGTCTTTTCTAAACTTCAACTTATTTTACAGGAAAATAACTTCTGCCATTTTATTTCCCTTTGCTTCCTGATGTTCTGACCCAAATTTGACTTCAATGGCACTCATATTTATTCCGCAGTCAATATTGGGCACACCTCTATTGTCCTCCGATACCCATTCCGGTCAGTTTGTCCAGTCTTTTCTAAACTTCAACTTATTTTACAGGAAAATAACTGCTGCCATTTTATTTCCCTTTGCTTCCTGATGTTCTGACCCAAATTTGACTTCAATGGCACTCATATTTATTCCGCAGTCAATATTGGGCACACCTCTATTGTCCTCCGATACCCATTCCGGTCAGTTTGTCCAGTCTTTTCTAAACTTCAACTTATTTTACAGGAAAATAACTTCTGCCATTTTATTTCCCTTTGCTTCCTGATGTTCTGACCCAAATTTGACTTCAATGGCACTCATATTTATTCCGCAGTCAATATTGGGCACACCTCTATTGTCCTCCGATACCCATTCCGGTCAGTTTGTCCAGTCTTTTCTAAACTTCAACTTATTTTACAGGAAAATAACTGCTGCCATTTTATTTCCCTTTGCTTCCTGATGTTCTGACCCAAATTTGACTTCAATGGCACTCATATTTATTCCGCAGTCAATATTGGGCACACCTCTATTGTCCTCCGATACCCATTCCGGTCAGTTTGTCCAGTCTTTTCTAAACTTCAACTTATTTTACAGGAAAATAACTTCTGCCATTTTATTTCCCTTTGCTTCCTGATGTTCTGACCCAAATTTGACTTCAATGGCACTCATATTTATTCCGCAGTCAATATTGGGCACACCTCTATTGTCCTCCGATACCCATTCCGGTCAGTTTGTCCAGTCTTTTCTAAACTTCAACTTATTTTACAGGAAAATAACTGCTGCCATTTTATTTCCCTTTGCTTCCTGATGTTCTGACCCAAATTTGACTTCAATGGCACTCATATTTATTCCGCAGTCAATATTGGGCACACCTCTATTGTCCTCCGATACCCATTCCGGTCAGTTTGTCCAGTCTTTTCTAAACTTCAACTTATTTTACAGGAAAATAACTTCTGCCATTTTATTTCCCTTTGCTTCCTGATGTTCTGACCCAAATTTGACTTCAATGGCACTCATATTTATTCCGCAGTCAATATTGGGCACACCTCTATTGTCCTCCGATACCCATTCCGGTCAGTTTGTCCAGTCTTTTCTAAACTTCAACTTATTTTACAGGAAAATAACTGCTGCCATTTTATTTCCCTTTGCTTCCTGATGTTCTGACCCAAATTTGACTTCAATGGCACTCATATTTATTCCGCAGTCAATATTGGGCACACCTCTATTGTCCTCCGATACCCATTCCGGTCAGTTTGTCCAGTCTTTTCTGAAGTTCAACTTATTTTACAGGAAAATAACTTCTGCCATTTTATTTGCCTTTGCTTCCTGATGTTCTGACCCAAATTTGACTTCAATGGCACTCATATTTATTCCGCAGTCAATATTGGGCACACCTCTATTGTCCTCCGATACCCATTCCGTTCATTTTGTCCAGTCTTTTCTGAAGTTCAACTTATTTTACAGGAAAATAACTTCTGCCATTTTATTTGCCTTTGCTTCCTGATGTTCTGACCCAAATTTGACTTCAATGGCACTCATATTTATTCCGCAGTCAATATTGGGCACACCTCTATTGTCCTCCGATACCCATTCTGGTCAGTTTGTCCGGTCTTTTCTAAACTTCAACTTATTTTACAGGAAAATAACTTCTGCTATTTTATTTCCCTTTGCTTCCTGATGTTCTGACCCAAATTTGACTTTAATGGCACTCATATTTATTCCGCAGTCAATATTGGGCACACCTCTATTGTCCTCCGATACCCATTCCGGTCAGTTTGTCCAGTCTTTTCTAAACTTCAACTTATTTTACAGGAAAATAACTTCTTCCATTTTATTTCCCTTTGCTTCCTGATGTTCTGACCCAAATTTGACTTCAATGGCACTCATATTTATTCCGCAGTCAATATTGGGCACACCTCTATTGTCCTCCGATACCCATTCCGGTCAGTTTGTCCAGTCTTTTCTAAACTTCAACTTACTTTACAGGAAAATAACTTCTGCCATTTGATTTCCCTTTGCTTCCTGATGTTCTGACCCAAATTTGACTTCAATGGCACTCATATTTATTCCGCAGTCAATATTGGGCACACCTCTATTGTCCTGCGATACCCATTCCGTTCACTTTGTCCAGTCTTTTCTAAGCTTCAACTTATTTTAGAGGAAAATAACTTCTGCCATTTGATTTCCCTTTGCCTCCTGATGTTCTGACCCAAATTTGACTTCAATGGTACTCATATTTATCCCTCCGTCAATATTGGGCACACCTCTATCGTATTGTATAATTGCATAATGCATCCCCCTTTTTGACCAACTCCTGGGCCCTCTGTCTTTAAACTGTGGTATATATATCTTGTGTTCTTAGTAGACGTGTTACAATTTCTCCAGGTTTTAGTTTTCTTTTCTTATTACCTTTGCTGTTCCATTTTTTTACCCATTTTAAGAATGTACCACTTTTGCAAAACTCCTAATAACCGATAGCCCTTTCTCAGCTTCTCTAGAATGTAGGCCAAACACGAGTACTGTCTTTGTTTATCTTTTCTCAAACCCCAGCAGTGTAATATTTCTTCCTGTGGTCTTCTTTACCATGTTCCCTCACCTGAGATCTCTCAACGTTTTTTCTCTCTGGTAATACTCATACTGTACATCGCTTTCTTATTGTATGTCCTTTGTCTGATGTACAGTAGTATAAATATCTCTCCGAAGTGTTCAATGAATCGCACCTGATGAAGAATGGGCTTGTTTTTCAGTAAAATAATTGTTTCAACCTCTTTAAATACTTATTTTGTTTCTGGATTGTCAAGCAACATCCTGTCTTTAAAACGGGCATGTAACAGATGATACGTTGCTTTGAACGTCAACTGCTACCAGGCTGAATATGTCTTACTACAGTTATTATACCTATAAGCGTCGTTCCCGCGGTGATATGGGGGCACCCATTTGGGGATACTGGAGTGGGTATTGTCTATAACAAAAAAAAAGGAAACGCAAGGAAGAAAACGCATATGTGACGCCTTTGTGGCTTATGCCTTAAAACGTAATGTCAGAATAATTTCAGTACTTCTTTAAAGTAATGGCATTAATGATGCACTATTAACCACGATAAAGTAATGTAATGCATTAGGTTTTTTTACACAGGGTGTTCCACCGAAAAAGAGTTAGGGGCTAAAGAAAGAACGGAGTGCTCTACATAAATGGACCCAACTGCACATGTTTGCAGTAGTGTGGTCTATCCAAAAATATTTTTTCATCGCCTCTTGTCAATGAATTACACCGGTAATTAATTTTCTAACTTTTTAGCAATTTGTTCTAATGAGAACATCAACATCTCTTCGGTCCCCTGATACCAAGGCTCATTTCGGAACATAAATCCGTTGCACAGATCGTTCACAAAAATTCGTGAAGGAACGCCTTGTTTCTTTCATGTTTTATTCATTGTGCACCTCTAGAGACGCGTCTTTCCTTCACCCCCAATGTGAGATGGTGAAAGAGCACAGCCCTTTTTCGTTTTGTTTGTTCCTCGTGGCATTCTCTGCAAGGAACAAACAAAAGCCCCTCTTACCTCGGCCACGTCTGGAAATCAGCGTCTCGCGTCATTCTAAAAAGTAACGTGTAGAGCGTCAACAAAGACAAGACAATGACTGTGCTCAAAGTGGTGTCACAGACGAGAAAAAAAAAATATTGCGAAGAAAATGCCACGCGAAAAACCCAAACTTGCCCCCGTCTTAAAGTAGCCCCACTTTACCCTGTGCCCAGGCGTCAGAAAGACAATAAATACCGAAATTCTTCCTTCCTTCCTTTATTGCTTGGAAAATCAGGGTGGTTACAGCGCTGTATAAGCGAAGATGCCTCTGGTATATCTGTGGAAGACGTCGCTCCAAATGACTGTTCTTGACTCCTCGGTCCGCTCCTGGGTCTTGCCGTCCGTTGCACGATATTTTTTCTTACAGGGTCCACCACAACGTCTTCTGAAGAATTGACATAACAGGAACAGTTTATTCCGTTTCTCTCTTCCAGGAGATGTCCTTCGTTCTGCCATTCGTTCCACGACATGGTCTGCGCTGACATCATTGTCACATTCATTGTCCAATTGCGAAATGTCTATCACGATTCGTGTCCTTGGCCTTTCTTCCAAGTAGATGATACAATCTTTGGCCTCGCCATTCGTTCCACCACATGGTCTGCGCTGACATCATTGTCAGACTTCTTGTCCAATTGCGAAGTGTCTATCACGATTCGTGTCCTTGGTCTTTCTTTAAGGTAGATGATACAATCTTTGGCCTCGCCATTCGTTCTACGACAGGGTCTGCACTGACATCGTTTTCACATTTGTTGTCCAATTGCGAAGCGTCTATCACGATTCGTGTCCTTGGCCTTTCTTCACGGTAGACGATACAATCTTTGGCCTCGCCATTCGTTGCATGACATGGTCTGCGTTGACATCATTGTCACACTTACTGTCCAATTGCGAAGAGTCTATCACGATCCGTGACCTGTGCACCGCCATGTCTTCTGAAGAACTGACAGAGTACAATGTGTCCTTTTGGTCTCAGTTTCCGTGACTGAATCTCCAACGACTGTGTCGACGAGAGGAATATTTCATGAGCCTTCTGAATGTAGATGACGATTTCGATGACTTCGACGATTTTCTATTTTCGACTGCAGTTTTCTCTGGCCCGCGACCCCATCTGCCTGCGCAGAGTCTTCTTTTATAATATCTGCGCAGGCGGTAAAGACGTTCCATTTTCTGCTCGGACGTGGTTGGCGAAGAATGCGACTTTGGATGCCAGACCACGCGGAGCTTGTGTAGATGACCTCGGATTCCAGTGTTGCAATATGTTGAAAGACAATATGCTGCTGGCCAAGTAGAGGTATACGGGTGACTTTGATCGGTAGTAGCGTAGATGTACGAATATTTTGCTCCATCGGGCGTTAGATAGGTAGATGATGACATTTTTTCGTTTTGGTGGCGGCATTCAGAGCCTCGTTGGCCGGGTTCGCCGTGGTATTTCGAACCCGTTACCAGCTCCCACCACGGGGAGGTGAGGTTGAATGCCGCAGTTGTTGGGAGCCAGTGAATCCGAGGTCGCAAATAGGGTCCGGGGACAGGCAAGTGGGTCGAAGTCAGAAAAAGTGAAAATCCGGAAGGCCTCACAGCGCGCGGAGGTGTTTGAAGAGGTCCTCTACGAGGTCCTTGGGCATGGCGGTTGATGAATTGGCGGGCGAGAGAATGGCGATGGCGATGGAACGGATGAGGCGCGTGGTGTCGTCAACGGTGAGGTGCCGTCGGTGATGGGAGACGACGTACCTGACGCAGTCGAGGCACTCGTCCTGCAGGCACAGATTGTCCTGCAGGACGTCGCACAGGAGGTTGACGACGGCGGAGAGGTAGCCGTCGACGCCGTGGCAGATGGCCAGTTCCTTCCGGAGGTTCCCGAACGCCCCCGGAAGACGGGAGGCGATGCGGCGGTAGTGAAAGACCATCAAGATGGGGACGGCATCCGGTGTTGGCAAGCGGCCGAACAAGAGGACAGACAGGAAGGAAAGGAAGCGAGCCATCGTGAGCGAGAGTGTCAGAGAGACAGGTTGAACGGGTAAATCGAAATGTGAAATAGTGGTTCCCCTTCTCGTCTTTTGTGAAACCCTTCTCATCTTTGGTGAAACGGTGGTTCGGCACTTCACCTTTTGGGTGCGCGACAGTCCAACTGAATTAGGAGAACATAATTACGAGGAAAATGTGTTATTGTTCGACTTGAACGCCGGGTTAGGACAGGGCGGTGTAGAGTCGACGGTGCTTCACTGCGCTTCAGATATAAGTGTATATAAGGAGTCCGTATGACATGGTCGCTGTATTCTAGTAGATCGTGGATGCGAGCTCACTTTGGCGTCCTGGAATGTCAGATTATTGAACGTGCGCGGAGCGCCATCGCCTGGCGAGTCCGTGGACTACTGAGTGTCTCAGACCAAGAGCAAGACAAGAGCAAGACCCTCACTTGACTGCTGTTTTTGTGCACAATCGAATTATTGTTTGGGAGGCGAGCAGTACCGGCGGAAATTCGCGCGACAAGCAATATAGTATTTGTTTACTCTTGGCAAGGGAATGCTGGTACCTTTCGAAGCATTTTAGACTGTGACCTTTTCCGTTTCTCTGTTTGCTTTATTTAAACCGCCGCGCTCTGTGTTCGTTACGGGAAGTGCCAGAGGAGAAACAGGGAACTAAAATAGTTATGCTGTGGCCACTCTCTATAGTTACAGGTGCGTTAATGGTGCCGACACCCACCACCACAACTCTCGCAAAATGTTTCAAATTATGTGTTCCTGTGCAGGGATCGGAAGGTGGCGCCAATGGCCTCTGAATGTCTGTTTGTCCATTAGTTGAGTTAGTGGGACGTCCCGTAGATGTGGAAAAAAAGTGGGACAAATGGGCATCCACAGGACGTACAAAACACTTCTATAGGCTCTGTGCGAGCCTCCCTGGGATATCCAAATCTCACGCTCAGGATATTACATGGATGTCGCTGGGTTGCAGATGGTTTACTGGGTTATGTCATCGCATTCATAATCGGTTGACATTGGCATCGTAGGCCCAGCCCAATCTTAGTTGAACAAAATTATTCAGTTCAGTTCAGTTTATTTTTGCACAAAAAGATTATGGGGGACTGCGCAAAAAGCAATTGAAATGTGCTTGATAAGGCCCAGCCTCATTGCGTTACATTTGGCCATCAGCTGCGGTTAGTTTAACCCGAGGATTTTTTTTTTTCTTTTTCACTTAACGTTCGTCCAGCGCCTCCAAGGTGGCTTTTAGACCCGGAAATTAGACTGAATTTTGTTTAGTGTTATTATTAAGGTTGACGGGAATTGTCCAACACCATTAACCACATTGGTAAAGGGATACGAACATCGTGCACAAAGCTGCATTCACTCGAGTTCACATGTTTTCTTGCCTTCTCTCCTGTTCTTTCATGGCACTTTAGGCCATAAAATGTGATGTTCAATCAATGACAGTATTCTATTCAGGAAGTAAGAACCGGTGCCACTGAAATGAAGCTGAACCATTGTGCGCCCACAGGGAGTAAGATCCAAAGCGTCTGAATTGTTGGACAAAAACAAAAACGATCGAGGCGTGTTGCACTCCTCCGCAGGCAACTCAATGTCTAACTCAACTGTTCACGCGCTGCACCTGTGTAGCGCCATTTTTTGTCCGAAATAACTTCCAAGTAACTCGTATTTTTTAATAACTCCGTAACAGCGAATTACATTTCAGCCTGAGGAACTTCCTTATGGACATAGTGACATTTTTTACACGGTAACTTAACTCGTAACGGGTTTTTTTATGGGTAACTTGTCGATCAATGCATATCAGCCATTGAAACAGCATCTATTTTGGCCTGCTCGTTTTTTCCATAAAAACTGTCCATAAAAATAAAATAATATTAAAAATCCATAAAAATTTCCATAAAAAATAAAAATTCCATAACAAATGAAAAACACCCTGTATGATAGTGGAATCAGTACTAGTAGGAAGTACGTAGAAATAAATGCTCGATACATTTGAAAGACAGAGGGTGAAAAATCTAATTTTTTCCAACAATTTTTCCCCCGATCAGGGATATGGAACATGTTGATGCTGACTACGGTTCAACGATGCTCCTTCAAAGTCCACTCTCACGTATCCGTCGACGACGCTGAAAGCTATACTGTTTCACAGTGCGTTCTCACTACCCCAAGAAAGTTCCTTGGAACACAACACTATCCGTGTATCCACGTGGGGGACATTCCCCGCAGATGCGGAAGACGCGAAAAACGTCATAGCCCGCTGAGCGCGAGTGCTCAACGTCCAGTGTTCAAGCACACTGCTAACCGTGGGGAATATCCTGCGACACAGTCACAAGATATTCTTAGCAGACGACAGGAAAGACGCTGACGGCGTCGTCTGCCAAGTGTCTTCTGTCCAGTGTCTTCTGCCCAGTGTCGTCTGCCCAGTGTCGTTTGCCCAGTGTCGTCTGCCCAGTGTCGTCTGCCCAGTGTCGTCTGCCCAGTGTCGTCTGCCCAGTGTCGTCTGCCCAGTGTCGTCTGCCCAGTGTCGTCTGCCCAGTGTCGTCTGCCCAGTGTCGTCTGCCCAGTGTCGTCTGCCAAGTGCCGTCTGCCAAGTGTCGTCTGGGAAGTGTCGTCTGCCAAGTGAACTTCAACTGAACTGAACTGAACTTCAACTTACTTTAGAGCAAAATAACTTCTGTCAATTTATTTCTCTTTGCCTCCTGATGTTCGGACCCAAATTTGACTTCAATGGCACTCATATTTATCCCTCGGTCAAGATAGGACACACCTCTATCGCTCTGCGATGCCCATTCCGTTCACTTTGTCCAGTCTTTTCTGAACTTCAACTTACTTTAGAGCAAAATAACTTCTGCCATTTTATTTCCCTTTCCCTTCTGATGTTGTGACCCAAATTTGACTTCAATGGCACTCACATTTATCCCTCACTCAAGATGTGACACACCTCTATCGCTCTGCGATTCCCATTCCGTTCATTTTGTCCAGTCTTTTCTGAACTTCAACTTACTTTATAGCAATATAACTTCTGTCATTTTATTTCCCTTTGCCTCCTGATGTTCTGACCCGAATCTGACTTCAATGGCATTCATATTTATCCCTCAGTCACGATAGGACACACCTCTATCGCTCTGCGATGCCCATTCCGTTCACTTTGTCCAGTCTTTTATGAAATTCAACTTATTTTAGAGCAAAATAACTGCTGTCATTTTATTTCACTTTGCCTCCTGATGTTCTGACCCAAATTTGACTTCAATCGCGCTCATATTTATTTTATCCCTCAGTCAAGATAGGACACACCTCCATCTCCTCTGCGATGCCATTCTCTTCAATTTGTCCACTCTTTTCTAAACTTCGACTTACTTTAGAGCAAAATAACTTCTGCCATTTGATTTTCGTTTGCCGCTTGATGTTCTGACCCAAATTTGACTACAATGGCACTTGTGTGTCCTGTCTTGACCGAGGGATAAATATAAGCGCCATTGTAGTCAAATTTGGGTAAGAACATCATGAGGCAAAGGAAAATGGGGTGGCAGAAGTTATTTTGCTCTAAAGTAAGTAACTTCAACTTACTTTACAGCAAACTAACTTCTGCCACCCCATTTTCCTTTGCCTCATGATGTTCTTACCCATATTTGACTTCAATTGCACTTATATTTATCCCTCGGTCAAGACAGGACACACCTCTATCGCTTTGCGATGCCCAATTCCGTTCACTTTGTCCAGCCTTTTCTAAACTTCAACTTACTTTAGAGCAAAATAACTTCTGCCACCCCATTTTCCTTTGCCTCATGATGTTCTTACCCAAATTTGACTTCAATTGCACTTATATTTATCCCTCGGTCAAGACAGGACACACCTCTATCGCTTTGCGATGCCCAATTCCGTTCACTTTGTCCAGCATTTCTAAACTTCAACTTACTTTACAGCAAACTAACTTCTGCCACCCCATTTTCCTTTGCCTCATGATGTTCTTACCCAAATTTGACTTCAATTGCACTTATATTTATCCCTCGGTCAAGACAGGACACACCTCTATCGCTTTGCGATGCCCAATTCCGTTCACTTTGTCCAGCGTTTTCTAAACTTCAACTTACTTTAGAGCAAAATAACTTCTGCCACCCCATTTTCCTTTGCCTCATGATGTTCTTACCCAAATTTGACTTCAATTGCACTTATATTTATCCCTCGGTCAAGACAGGACACACCTCTATCGCTTTGCGATGCCCAATTCCGTTCACTTTGTCCAGCCTTTTCTAAACTTCAACTTACTTTAGAGCAAAATAACTTCTGCCACCCCATTTTCCTTTGCCTCATGATGTTCTTACCCAAATTTGACTTCAATTGCACTTATATTTATCCCTCGGTCAAGACAGGACACACCTCTATCGCTTTGCGATGCCCAATTCCGTTCACTTTGTCCAGCCTTTTCTAAACTTCAACTTACTTTAGAGCAAAATAACTTCTGCCACCCCATTTTCCTTTGCCTCATGATGTTCTTACCCAAATTTGACTTCAATTGCACTTATATTTATCCCTCGGTCAAGACAGGACACACCTCTATCGCTTTGCGATGCCCAATTCCGTTCACTTTGTCCAGCCTTTTCTAAACTTCAACTTACTTTAGAGCAAAATAACTTCTGCCACCCCATTTTCCTTTGCCTCATGATGTTCTTACCCAAATTTGACTTCAATTGCACTTATATTTATCCCTCGGTCAAGACAGGACACACCTCTATCGCTTTGCGATGCCCAATTCCGTTCACTTTGTCCAGCCTTTTCTAAACTTCAACTTACTTTAGAGCAAAATAACTTCTGCCACCCCATTTTCCTTTGCCTCATGATGTTCTTACCCAAATTTGACTTCAATTGCACTTATATTTATCCCTCGGTCAAGACAGGACACACCTCTATCGCTTTGCGATGCCCAATTCCGTTCACTTTGTCCAGCCTTTTCTAAACTTCAACTTACTTTAGAGCAAAATAACTTCTGCCACCCCATTTTCCTTTGCCTCATGATGTTCTTACCCAAATTTGACTTCAATTGCACTTATATTTATCCCTCGGTCAAGACAGGACACACCTCTATCGCTTTGCGATGCCCAATTCCGTTCACTTTCTCCAGCCTTTTCTAAACTTCAACTTACTTTAGAGCAAAATAACTTCTGCCACCCCATTTTCCTTTGCCTCATGATGTTCTTACCCAAATTTGACTTCAATTGCACTTATATTTATCCCTCGGTCAAGACAGGACACACCTCTATCGCTTTGCGATGCCCAATTCCGTTCACTTTGTCCAGCCTTTTCTAAACTTCAACTTACTTTAGAGCAAAATAACTTCTGCCACCCCATTTTCCTTTGCCTCATGATGTTCTTACCCAAATTTGACTTCAATTGCACTTATATTTATCCCTCGGTCAAGACAGGACACACCTCTATCGCTTTGCGATGCCCAATTCCGTTCACTTTCTCCAGCCTTTTCTAAACTCCAACTTACTTTAGAGCAAAATAACTTCTGCCACCCCATTTTCCTTTGCCTCATGATGTTCTTACCCAAATTTGACTACAATGGCACTTATATTTATCCCTCGGTCAAGACAGGACACACCTCTATCGCTTTGCGATGCCCAATTCCGTTCACTTTCTCTAGCCTTTTCTAAACTTCAACTTACTTTAGAGCAAAATAACTTCTGCCACCCCATTTTTCTTTGCCTCATGATGTTCTTACCCAAATTTGACTACAATGGCACTTATATTTATCCCTCGGTCAAGACAGGACACACCTCTATCGCTTTGCGATGCCCAATTCCGTTCACTTTGTCCAGCCTTTTCTAAACTTCAACTTACTTTAGAGCAAAATAACTTCTGCCACCCCATTTTCCTTTGCCTCATGATGTTCTTACCCAAATTTGACTTCAATTGCACTTATATTTATCCCTCGGTCAAGACAGGACACACCTCTATCGCTTTGCGATGCCCAATTCCGTTCACTTTGTCCAGCCTTTTCTAAACTTCAACTTACTTTACAGCAAACTAACTTCTGCCACCCCATTTTCCTTTGCCTCATGATGTTCTTACCCAAATTTGACTTCAATTGCACTTATATTTATCCCTCGGTCAAGACAGGACACACCTCTATCGCTTCGCGATGCCCAATTCCGTTCACTTTGTCCAGCCTTTTCTAAACTTCAACTTACTTTAGAGCAAAATAACTTCTGCCACCCCATTTTCCTTTGCCTCATGATGTTCTTACCCAAATTTGACTTCAATTGCACTTATATTTATCCCTCGGTCAAGACAGGACACACCTCTATCGCTTTGCGATGCCCAATTCCGTTCACTTTGTCCAGCATTTTCTAAACTTCAACTTACTTTAGAGCAAAATAACTTCTGCCACCCCATTTTCCTTTGCCTCATGATGTTCTTACCCAAATTTGACTTCAATTGCACTTATATTTATCCCTCGGTCAAGACAGGACACACCTCTATCGCTTTGCGATGCCCAATTCCGTTCACTTTGTCCAGCCTTTTCTAAACTTCAACTTACTTTAGAGCAAAATAACTTCTGCCACCCCATTTTCCTTTGCCTCATGATGTTCTTACCCAAATTTGACTTCAATTGCACTTATATTTATCCCTCGGTCAAGACAGGACACACCTCTATCGCTTTGCGATGCCCAATTCCGTTCACTTTGTCCAGCCTTTTCTAAACTTCAACTTACTTTAGAGCAAAATAGCTTCTGCCACCCCATTTTCCTTTGCCTCATGATGTTCTTACCCAAATTTGACTTCAATTGCACTTATATTTATCCCTCGGTCAAGACAGGACACACCTCTATCGCTTTGCGATGCCCAATTCCGTTCACTTTGTCCAGCCTTTTCTAAACTTCAACTTACTTTAGAGCAAAATAACTTCTGCCACCCCATTTTCCTTTGCCTCATGATGTTCTTACCCAAATTTGACTTCAATTGCACTTATATTTATCCCTCGGTCAAGACAGGACACACCTCTATCGCTTTGCGATGCCCAATTCCGTTCACTTTGTCCAGCCTTTTCTAAACTTCAACTTACTTTAGAGCAAAATAACTTCTGCCACCCCATTTTCCTTTGCCTCATGATGTTCTTACCCAAATTGACTTCAATTGCACTTATATTTATCCCTCGGTCAAGACAGGACACACCTCTATCGCTTTGCGATGCCCAATTCCGTTCACTTTGTCCAGCCTTTTCTAAACTTCAACTTACTTTAGAGCAAAATAACTTCTGCCACCCCATTTTCCTTTGCCTCATGATGTTCTTACCCAAATTTGACTTCAATTGCACTTATATTTATCCCTCGGTCAAGACAGGACACACCTCTATCGCTTTGCGATGCCCAATTCCGTTCACTTTGTCCAGCATTTCTAAACTTCAACTTACTTTAGAGCAAACTAACTTCTGCCACCCCATTTTCCTTTGCCTCATGATGTTCTTACCCAAATTTGACTTCAATTGCACTTATATTTATCCCTCAGTCAAGACAGGACACACCTCTATCGCTTTGCGATGCCCAATTCCGTTCACTTTGTCCAGCCTTTTCTAAACTTCAACTTACTTTAGAGCAAAATAACTTCTGCCACCCCATTTTCCTTTGCCTCATGATGTTCTTACCCAAATTTGACTTCAATTGCACTTATATTTATCCCTCGGTCAAGACAGGACACACCTCTATCGCTTTGCGATGCCCAATTCCGTTCACTTTGTCCAGCCTTTTCTAAACTTCAACTTACTTTAGAGCAAAATAACTTCTGCCACCCCATTTTCCTTTGCCTCATGATGTTCTTACCCAAATTTGACTTCAATTGCACTTATATTTATCCCTCGGTCAAGACAGGACACACCTCTATCGCTTTGCGATGCCCAATTCCGTTCACTTTGTCCAGCCTTTTCTAAACTTCAACTTACTTTAGAGCAAAATAGCTTCTGCCGCCCCATTTTCCTTTGCCTCATGATGTTCTTACCCAAACTTGACTTCAATTGCACTTATATTTATCCCTCGGTCAAGACAGGACACACCTCTATCGCTTTGCGATGCCCAATTCCGTTCACTTTGTCCAGCCTTTTCTAAACTTCAACTTACTTTAGAGCAAAATAACTTCTGCCACCCCATTTTCCTTTGCCTCATGATGTTCTTACCCAAATTTGACTTCAATTGCACTTATATTTATCCCTCGATCAAGACAGGACACACCTCTATCGCTTTGCGATGCCCAATTCCGTTCACTTTGTCCAGCATTTCTAAACTTCAACTTACTTTACAGCAAACTAACTTCTGCCACCCCATTTTCCTTTGCCTCATGATGTTCTTACCCAAATTTGACTTCAATTGCACTTATATTTATCCCTCAGTCAAGACAGGACACACCTCTATCGCTTTGCGATGCCCAATTCCGTTCACTTTGTCCAGCCTTTTCTAAACTTCAACTTACTTTAGAGCAAAATAACTTCTGCCACCCCATTTTCCTTTGCCTCATGATGTTCTTACCCAAATTTGACTTCAATTGCACTTATATTTATCCCTCGGTCAAGACAGGACACACCTCTATCGCTTTGCGATGCCCAATTCCGTTCACTTTCTCCAGCCTTTTCTAAACTTCAACTTACTTTAGAGCAAAATAACTTCTGCCACCCCATTTTCCTTTGCCTCATGATGTTCTTACCCAAATTTGACTTCAATTGCACTTATATTTATCCCTCGGTCAAGACAGGACACACCTCTATCGCTTTGCGATGCCCAATTCCGTTCACTTTGTCCAGCCTTTTCTAAACTTCAACTTATTTTAGAGCAAAATAACTTCTGCCACCCCATTTTCCTTTGCCTCATGATGTTCTTACCCAAATTTGACTTCAATTGCACTTATATTTATCCCTCGGTCAAGACAGGACACACCTCTATCGCTTTGCGATGCCCAATTCCGTTCACTTTGTCCAGCCTTTTCTAAACTTCAACTTACTTTACAGCAAACTAACTTCTGCCACCCCATTTTCCTTTGCCTCATGATGTTCTTACCCAAATTTGACTTCAATTGCACTTATATTTATCCCTCGGTCAAGACAGGACACACCTCTATCGCTTTGCGATGCCCAATTCCGTTCACTTTGTCCAGCCTTTTCTAAACTTCAACTTACTTTAGAGCAAAATAACTTCTGCCACCCCATTTTCCTTTGCCTCATGATGTTCTTACCCAAATTTGACTTCAATTGCACTTATATTTATCCCTCGGTCAAGACAGGACACACCTCTATCGCTTTGCGATGCCCAATTCCGTTCACTTTGTCCAGCCTTTTCTAAACTTCAACTTACTTTAGAGCAAAATAGCTTCTGCCGCCCCATTTTCCTTTGCCTCATGATGTTCTTACCCAAACTTGACTTCAATTGCACTTATATTTATCATTGTTTATCTTTTCTCAAACGTCAGCAGTGTAATATTTCTTCCAGCGGTCTTCTTTACCATGTTCGCTTACCTTAGATCTCTCAACGGTTTTTGTCTCCGGTAATGCTCATACCGTACATCGCTTTCTTTTGTATATGCTTTTTGTATATCCTTTCTCTGGTGTACAGTAGTATAAAAATCTCTCCCAAGTGTTCAATGAATCGCACCTGATGAAGGACGGACTCTGAAAGCTTGTTTTTCAGAAAAATTAATATTTCTATCTCTTTACGTATTTTGTTTTTGGATTGTCCAACGACGTTCTGTCTTCACAAATGAGCATGCCCAAGAGATGATAACTTTGAACGTCAACTGCTACCACCCAAGCAGCACAATGTACTGAAAGTCGAGTGCGATGGGGTGGACGGGTATATGGAAGGCCTTGAACAGATCCGTGGAACTAAAGAACATTGATAAGACGCATACCGTCCACCCCCATTGCACCCAGCTTTCAGTACATTGTGCTGCTTGGGCAGGCTGCAACATATCTTATCTACAGTTATCATATCTATAAGGGTCCTTTCTGCAGGGATTTAGGGACACCGATTTGGAGATACTCGAGTGGCTACTGTGTATAACAAAAAGCAAAAAAGAAAGAAAGAGCAAGGAAGAAAACGCATACGTGACGCCTTTATGCCTTAAAACGTAATGCCAGAATAATCCCATTACTTCTCTAAAGTAATGGCATTAATAACGCGATAAAGTAATGTAATGCACTAGTTTATTTTTTTTTTATTTTTTTTTTGACACAGGGTTTTCCTCCGAAAAAAATGGCCAGGGGCTAAAGAAAAAACGGAGTGCTCTACATAAATGGAACCAACTGTACGTGTTTGCAGTAGTGTGCTCTATCGAAAAATATTTTTTCGTCGTCCCTTGTCAATGAATTATACCGGTAATTAATTTTCTAACCTTTTAATTATAAAAGCTAACAATTTGTTCTAATCAGAACATCTCATCTCTTCGGTCACCTGATACCAAAGCCGCTTTCAGAACAAAAATCCCTTCGATAGATCATTAGCAAAAAAAAAAGTCCGTGAAGGAACACATTTTTTTTCTTTATTTTGTTCATTGCGCATCTCTAGAGTCGCGTCTTTCCTTCAACCCCAATGTGAGAGGGTGAAAGAGCACAGAAGGGCCTTTTTTGTTCCGTTCAAAAAAAGGCCCCTCTTACCTCGAGCACATCTGCAAAACAGCGTCTCACATCCTTCTAAAAACTCACGTGCACAGCGTCAACAAAGCCAACACAACGACTGTGCTCAAACTGGTGTCACAGACGAGAGAAAAAAAATATTGCGAAGAAAATGCCACTGGAAAAAACCAAACTTGCCCCCGCCTTAAAGTAGCCCCACTTTACCCTGTGCCCAGGCGTCAGAAAGACAAGACATGACATGACATGACATGGTCCATTCCATGACATGGTCTGCGTTGACATCATTGTCACACTTATTGTCCAATTGTGAAGTGTCTATCGCGATTCGTGTCCTTGGTCTTTCTTCAAGGTAGATGATACGATCTTTGGCCTCGCCATTCGTTCCACGACATGGTCTGCGCTGACATCATTGTCAGACTTCTTGTCCAATTGCGAAGTGTCTATCACGATTCGTGTCCTTGGTCTTTCTTCAAGGTAGATGATACAATCTTTGGCCTCGCCATTCGTTCCACGACATGGTCTGCACTGACATCATTATCACACTTATTGTCCAATTGCGAAGACTCTATCATGATCCGTGTCCTGTGCACCGCCATGTCTTCTGAAGAACTGACAGAGTACAATGTGTCACTTTGGTCTCAGTTTCTGTGTCGGGATCTCCAACGACTGTGTCGACGAGAGGAATATTTCATGAGCCTTCTGAATGTAGATGACGACTTCGATTACTTCGACCATTTTCTATTTTCGATGGCAATTTTCTCTGGCCCACGACCCGATCCGCCTGCGCAGAGTCTTCTTTTACAATATCTGCGCAGGCGGTAAAGACGTTCCATTTTCTGCTCGGACGTGGTTGGCGAAGAATGCGACTTTGGATGCCAGACCACGCGGAGCTTGTGTAGATGACCTCGGACTCCAGTGTTGCAATATGTTGAAACACAATATTGTGTTGACCACGTAGACGTATACAGGTGACTTTGATCAGTTGTAGCGTAGATGTACGAATATTTTGCTCCATCGGGCGTTAGATAGGTAGATGATGACATTTTTCCGTTTTGCTGGCGGCATTCAGAGCCTCGTTGGCCGGGTTCGCTGTGGTATTTCGAACCCGTTACCAGCTCCCACCGCGGGGAGGTGAGGTTGAATGCCGCAGTTGTTGGGAGCCAATGAATCCGAGGTCGTAAAAGGGTCCGGGGGCAGGCAAGTAGGGGTCGAAGTCAGAAGAAACAAAGAAAATCCGTAAGGTCTCACAGTGCGCGGAGATGTTTGTAGAGGACCTCTACGAGGGCCTTGGGCATGGCGGTGGATGAGTTGGCGGGCGAGAGGATGGCGAGGGCAATGGAACGGATGAGTCGCGTAGTGTCATCAACCGTGAGATGTCGTCGGTGATGGGAGACGACGTACCTGACGCAGTCGAGGCACTCGTCCTGCAGGCACAGATTGTCCTGCAGGACGTCACAGAGCAGGTTGGCGACGGCAGACACGTAACCGCCGACGTTGTGGCAGATGTTCAGTTCCTTCCGGAGGTTCTCGAAAGCCCCCGGAAGGCGAGAGACGATGCGGCGATAGTGAAAGTGCATCATCATGGGCACCGCATCGGGTGTCGGCAAGCGCCCGAAGAAGAGGACAGACAGGAAGGAAAGGAAGCGGGACATCGTGAGCGAGAGTGTCAGCGAGACAGGTTGAAGGGGTAAATTGAAATGTGAAATTGTGGTCCCCCTTCTCGTCTTTTGTGAAACCCTTCTCATCTTTTGTGAAACGGTCGTTCGGCACTTCACGTTTTGGGTGAGCGACAGTCCAACTGAATTAGGAGAACATAATTACGAGGAAAATGTGTTATTGTTCGACTTGAACGCCAGGTTAGGACAGGGCTGTGTAGATAACATCCGTCGACGGTGCTTCACTGCGCTTCAGATGTAAGTGTATATAAGGTGTCTGTATGACATGGTCGCTGTATTCTAGAAGGTCGTGGATGCGAGCTCACTTTGGCGTCCTGGAATGTCAGATTCTTGAACGTGCGCGGAGCGCCACCGCCTAGCGAGTCCGTGGAGTAACGGGGCACCGTACCTACAGTCATGGCTTCCGAAGTGATTCGTGGGTCGGTGGAAGATTCTGGACGGTGAAGGGGCCGAATTACGCCGAACATGGTGTGTTCCTTGTTCGTGTCACCAAATGTAGAGGAGATGGACTTCCTCCACACGAGTCCTGACCAGCGGTAATTCAACGTCACAGCGGGCAGGCGTGCTTGGCCTCACGCTAGGGCAGTGCCGGACGAACTGGCTGCCGGGTACTGCCGGGCGCAGTAGCGCGCGCCAGCAAAGGCACGTCTTCGTCGTCTTCCACGGGCCACCACATGCGCTTGTGGCGCAGTAATCAGATACATGTTCCAAGCTCCTTGAAATCATCACAAGGAACTACAAGGAACGTACGCAGTTCACTTGTGATACAACGCCTCCCAGTAAACCAAGAATATCCTGGAGACGTCCAAAATGTGTCGCAGACAATCAAGACGTCAAGACATCCTATGTACATCCCATGGATATTCGTGATTGGATCCAAACTATGTCGCAGATGTCACAACTATCCCCTCAAAATATTTTAGTTGTTAGGGATATCCAATTCTGTATATCCTCTGTACGTCCCAAGGAGAATATCTTGGGTACACAGAGATTCGGATATTCTGCGGTGACCGCCTCACGAACAAAAAAGAACGTGCCAAACAGGTGCTGAACGACGTCTCTCAGAAACATTCCTGTGCAAGATTGCAAGATTTTGCTCCTTCTAAAACTGACCGTCTATGTTACATTGAGCACTTATTGCGAAAGAAGGGAGATGCGGAATTCTGTGGCACTCTCAAATTTGACTTTCGATGAACCTGAGTGTCTCAGACCAAGAGCAGTAAGAAACACAGGCGTTACCTCGTTGCAGATTTAATACACCACTCAACCCCTCACTTGACTGTTGTTATTGTGCATTATCGAATTATACTTAGACAGCTCCTCCTCCGTGTTGTTTGGGAGGCGAGCAGTTCCGGCGGAACTTCGCGCGGCAAGCAATATATTGTATTTGCTTTCTCTTGGAAAGTGAATGCTAGTACCTTTCGAAGCCCATTCTGGACTGTGACCTTTTCCGTTTCTCTGTTTGCCTTATTTAAACCGCCGCGCTCTGTGTCCGTTATGGGAAGTGCCACAAACGGGCACAGAGAAGAAACAGGGAACGAAATAGTTATGCTGCGGCCACTCACTATAGTTGCAGGCCCGTTAATGGTGCCGACACCCACCACCACCGCCACAACTACTCTCGCAAAATGTTTCAAAATATGTGTTCCTGGCACACGGATCGGAAGGTGGCGCCAATGTCCTCTGAATGTCCATTAGTTGAGTTAGTGGGACGTCCCGTGGATGTGGAAAAAAAGTGGGACAAATGGGCATCCACAGGACGTACAAAAGACTTCTATAAGCTCTGTGCGAGCCTCCCTGGGATATCCAAATCTCACGCTCAGGATGTTACGTGGATGTCGCTGGTATGTAGATGGTTTACTGGGTTATGTCATCGAATTCATAATCGGTTGACATTGGCATCACAGGCCCTGCCCAATCTTAGTTGAACAAAATTGTTCAGTTCAGTTTATTTTTGCATAAAAAGATGATGGGGGACTGCGCAAAAAGCAATTGAAATGTGCTTGACAAGGCCCAGCCTCCCTGCGTTACATTTGGCCATCAGCTGCGGTTAGTTTAACCAGAGGATTTTTTTTTCTTTTTCACTTAACGTTCGTCCAGCGCCTCCAGGTTGGCTTTTATACCCGGAAATTAGACTGAATTTTTTTCAGTGTCATTATTGAGGTTGACGGGAATTGTCCAACACCATTAACCACATTTGTAAAGCGATACAAATATCGTACACAAAGCTGCATTCACTCGAGTTCACATATTTTCTTGCCTTCTCTCCTGTTCTTTCATGGCACTTTAGGCCATAAAATGTGATCTTCAATCAATGACAGTATTCTATTCAGGAAGTAAGAACCACTGCCACTGAAATGAAGCTGAACCATTGTGCGCCCACAGGGAGCAAGATCCAAAGCGTCTGAATTGTTGGACAAAAGCAAAAACGATCTAGGCGTGTTGCACTCCTCCGCAGGCAACTCAATGTCTAACTCAACTGTTCACGCGCTGCACATGTGCAGCGCCATTTTGTGTCCGAAATAACTTCCAAGTAACTCGTTTTTTTTAATAACTCCGTAACAGCGAATTACATTTCAGCCTGAGGAACTTCCTTATGAACACAGTGACCCCCCCCCAAACACGCAGTAAACACGAAGCGTGGAAAATATGAACACTCTCTGCTTTCCGCCATTGCTAACAGCACATCTCTAATCACGCGCCCAGGCACTCGAGCTAAGCCCCTTTCTTTTTTTTCGGGAAAATCCGTCGCCTGCCCCCTTCTCGACACGCGTCGTAAATATGAACACTGCGGACTCGGAACCATTGCTAACACCACTCTCTAATCACGCGCCCTGGTTCAGCCTATTTTTTTTCGGGAAAACCCGCCGCCTGCTTCCTCCCAGACACGCGTCGTAAATATGAACACCCTCCGCCATTGCTAACACCACATCTCTAATCACGAATACGTTCTAACGAAGGATCTCTAACGACGCCCGCAATAAATATGAACACGAGACACTTACAGAGCCAACACGCCACACGTAGTAGGTCATCCTCCCTCTGAACACTCCTCTGGGCATTAGTCCACGTCTGTGAACTAGGGTTCCGTCTCTCGTCAAAAGATGCCTGGGAAAGAAAGGAACAATCAGACGTATTCCTAGCTGTGTGTCCAAGGTTAACGCACGCAGTGGGGTCGGCTTCTAATTCAACTACACGGGCGATTTCGACAATTCAATGAAATTTTCGTGCACTATATCAGTCGCAACGCAATCCACTTCCCGCCACACTTAAAGTAGCACAGAAATCATTCTTAACACGCTGTTTTCTTTACATAAAAGAGTTAAGCAGGCCAGTAACATGCACCCCAAGAATTGATTAACCGCCACAGCTTCCTCCTCCTGTCTACTCTGGCTCACTTGTGCATTGGAATGATAGCAATCTGTTCGACACATCAACGCACGCATCAAATATGAACACAATGCACTCACCGCAATAGAGTCACAATTACCGCGGAAATTGAATGACATTTCGCCGCAAGTAACCAAACAGTTGAGGGGAAACCCTGCTCCTCGCTCGACCGATCCTTCCATCCCCAATTCTCCGGAGCAACTGGCGAAAACTGGTTTTCGCGGCAAAGGGAGAGGGCGCTGACCCCCACTGACAGCAAATGAGAACGCGTTGCGCACCTAACGTCATCGATGACGTGTCAGCACACTTCTTGTTATACCGGGAGGGAGTGACAAGATAAGGGTGAACGCCCGGCGCTAGGAGCCATTTTTTGTTCCACTGTACTAATCACTTGGCTACAGTCACTTCCGTTCCCCTGGTGGCGGGAGAGCTGCGGGCGTCACCATACGGGAGAGATGGCGATCCGATAACCGCGCGTCGTCTGCTAACTCCAAATGCATCGACGGGGCAGCGCTTTCCTCGGAATGCGGAGAGGAATGCAAATTCGGCGCTAGCAGACGACGCGTGGTTATCGGATCGCCATCTCTCCCGTGTGGTGGAGCTCGCAGCCCCGCCGCTACCGGGGGAACGGAATGACGCGAAGGCAGCACAGCAATTACGAACACCGTGCGCTATCAGCGATATCTTATTTTCACAGTTCCAATCACTTGAGCGCGTGGTCGGGCTAAGCCTAAACGACGAAATCTTGCCGCAGCCCCACGTCAAAACACGCAAACGAAAATCCTGGCCTACCCGTGATATCTTTTTGGCACAGTGCCAATCACTTCAGCGCGTGGTCGGGCTAAGGCTAAATCTTCCCGAGCCCCCCCCCCCCCCCCCGTCCAAGTAAGCAGTGAACAGGACAAGCCTGCGCTGTTTTTTTTCACACTTCAGCGCGTGGTCGTGCTAAGCCTAAATGACAAAATGTTCCCGAGCCCCCCCCCCGTACAAAGCGCCACCGCCTAGCGAGTCCGTGGAGTAACGAGGCACCGTACCTACAGTCCTGGCTTCCGGAGTGATTCGCTGGCCGGTGGAAGATTCTGGATGGTGAAGGGGCCGAATTATGCCGAACATGGTGTGTTCCTTGTTCGTGTCACCAAATGTAGAGGAGATGGACTTCTTCCACACGAGTCCTGACCGGCGGTAATTGAATGTCATAGCGGGCAGGCGTGCTCGGCCTCACGCTAGGGCGATGCTGGATGAACTGGCAGTAGCGCGCGCCAGCAAAGGTACGTCTTCGTCGTCTTCCACGGTCCACCACATCCGCCTGTGGCGCAGTAAACAGATACATGTTGCAAGCTCCTTGAAATCATCACAATAATACAAGGAACGTACGCAGTTCACTTGTGATACAACGCCTCCCAGTAAACCACGAATATCCTGGAGACGTCCAAAATGTGTCGCAGACAATCAAGACGTCAAGACATCCTATGTACATCCCATGGATATTCGTGATTGGATCCAAACTATGTCGCAGATGTCACAACTATCCCCTCAAAATATTTTAGTTGTTAGGGATATCCAATTCTGTATATCCTCTGTACGTCCCAAGGAGAATATCTTGGGTACACAGAGATTCGGATATTCTGCGGTGACCGCCTCACGAACAAAAAAGAACGTGCCAAACAGGTGCTGAACGACGTCTCTCAGAAACATTCCTGTGCAAGATTGCAAGATTTTGCTCCTTCTAAAACTGACCGTCTATGTTACATTGAGCACTTATTGCGAAAGAAGGGAGATGCGGAATTCTGTGGCACTCTCAAATTTGACTTTCGATGAACCTGAGTGTCTCAGACCAAGAGCAGTAAGAAACACAGGCGTTACCTCGTTGCAGATTTAATACACCACTCAACCCCTCACTTGACTGTTGTTATTGTGCATTATCGAATTATACTTAGACAGCTCCTCCTCCGTGTTGTTTGGGAGGCGAGCAGTTCCGGCGGAACTTCGCGCGGCAAGCAATATATTGTATTTGCTTTCTCTTGGAAAGTGAATGCTAGTACCTTTCGAAGCCCATTCTGGACTGTGACCTTTTCCGTTTCTCTGTGTGCCTTATTTAAACCGCCGCGCTCTGTGTCCGTTATGGGAAGTGCCACAAACGGGCACAGAGAAGAAACAGGGAACGAAATAGTTATGCTGCGGCCACTCACTATAGTTGCAGGCCCGTTAATGGTGCCGACACCCACCACCACCGCCACAACTACTCTCGCAAAATGTTTCAAAATATGTGTTCCTGGCACACGGATCGGAAGGTGGCGCCAATGTCCTCTGAATGTCTGAATGTCCATTAGTTGAGTTAGTGGGACGTCCCGTGGATGTGGAAAAAAAGTGGGACAAATGGGCATCCACAGGACGTACAAAAGACTTCTATAAGCTCTGTGCGAGCCTCCCTGGGATATCCAAATCTCACGCTCAGGATGTTACGTGGATGTCGCTGGTATGTAGATGGTTTACTGGGTTATGTCATCGAATTCATAATCGGTTGACATTGGCATCACAGGCCCTGCCCAATCTTAGTTGAACAAAATTGTTCAGTTCAGTTTATTTTTGCATAAAAAGATGATGGGGGACTGCGCAAAAAGCAATTGAAATGTGCTTGACAAGGCCCAGCCTCCCTGCGTTACATTTGGCCATCAGCTGCGGTTAGTTTAACCAGAGGATTTTTTTTCTTTTTCACTTAACGTTCGTCCAGCGCCTCCAGGTTGGCTTTTATACCCGGAAATTAGACTGAATTTTTTTCAGTGTCATTATTGAGGTTGACGGGAATTGTCCAACACCATTAACCACATTTGTAAAGCGATACAAATATCGTACACAAAGCTGCATTCACTCGAGTTCACATATTTTCTTGCCTTCTCTCCTGTTCTTTCATGGCACTTTAGGCCATAAAATGTGATCTTCAATCAATGACAGTATTCTATTCAGGAAGTAAGAACCACTGCCACTGAAATGAAGCTGAACCATTGTGCGCCCACAGGGAGCAAGATCCAAAGCGTCTGAATTGTTGGACAAAAGCAAAAACGATCTAGGCGTGTTGCACTCCTCCGCAGGCAACTCAATGTCTAACTCAACTGTTCACGCGCTGCACATGTGCAGCGCCATTTTGTGTCCGAAATAACTTCCAAGTAACTCGTTTTTTTTAATAACTCCGTAACAGCGAATTACATTTCAGCCTGAGGAACTTCCTTATGGACATAGTGACATTTTTTACACGGTAACTTAACTCGTAACGGGTTTTTTTATGGGTAACTTGTCGATCTATGCATATCAGCCATTGAAACAGCATCTATTTTGGCCTGCTCGTTTTTTCCATAAAAACTGTCCATAAAAATAAAATAATATTAAAAATCCATAAAAATTTCCATAAAAAATAAAAATTCCATAACAAATGAAAAACACCCTGTATGATAGTGGAATCAGTACTAGTAGGAAGTACGTAGAAATAAATGCTCGATACATTTGAAAGACAGAGGGTGAAAAATCTAATTTTTTCCAACAATTTTTCCCCCGATCAGGGATATGGAACATGTTGATGCTGACTACGGTTCAACGATGCTCCTTCAAAGTCCACTCTCACGTATCCGTCGACGACGCTGAAAGCTATACTGTTTCACAGTGCGTTCTCACTACCCCAAGAAAGTTCCTTGGAACACAACACTATCCGTGTATCCACGTGGGGGACATTCCCCGCAGATGCGGAAGACGCGAAAAACGTCATAGCCCGCTGAGCGCGAGTGCTCAACGTCCAGTGTTCAAGCACACTGCTAACCGTGGGGAATATCCTGCGACACAGTCACAAGATATTCTTAGCAGACGACAGGAAAGACGCTGACGGCGTCGTCTGCCAAGTGTCTTCTGTCCAGTGTCTTCTGCCCAGTGTCGTCTGCCCAGTGTCGTCTGCCCAGTGTCGTCTGCCCAGTGTCGTCTGCCAAGTGCCGTCTGCCAAGTGTCGTCTGGGAAGTGTCGTCTGCCAAGTGAACTTCAACTGAACTGAACTGAACTTCAACTTACTTTAGAGCAAAATAACTTCTGTCATTTTATTTTTCTTTGCCTCCTGATGTTCTGACCCAAATTTTACTTCAATGGCACTCATATTTATCCCTCGGTCAAGATAGGACACACCTCTATCGCTCTGCGATGCCCATTCCGTTCACTTTGTCCAGTCTTTTCTGAACTTCAACTTACTTTAGAGCAAAATAACTTCTGCCATTTTATTTCCCTTTCCCTTCTGATGTTGTGACCCAAATTTGACTTCAATGGCACTCACATTTATCCCTCACTCAAGATGTGACACACCTCTATCGCTCTGCGATTCCCATTCCGTTCATTTTGTCCAGTCTTTTCTGAACTTCAACTTACTTTATAGCAATATAACTTCTGTCATTTTATTTCCCTTTGCCTCCTGATGTTCTGACCCGAATCTGACTTCAATGGCATTCATATTTATGCCTCAGTCACGATAGGACACACCTCTATCGCTCTGCGATGCCCATTCCGTTCACTTTGTCCAGTCTTTTATGAAATTCAACTTATTTTAGAGCAAAATAACTGCTGTCATTTTATTTCACTTTGCCTCCTGATGTTCTGACCCAAATTTGACTTCAATCGCGCTCATATTTATTTTATCCCTCAGTCAAGATAGGACACACCTCCATCTCCTCTGCGATGCCATTCTCTTCAATTTGTCCACTCTTTTCTAAACTTCGACTTACTTTAGAGCAAAATAACTTCTGCCATTTGATTTTCGTTTGCCGCTTGATGTTCTGACCCAAATTTGACTACAATGGCACTTGTGTGTCCTGTCTTGACCGAGGGATAAATATAAGTGCCATTGTAGTCAAATTTGGGTAAGAACATCATGAGGCAAAGGAAAATGGGGTGGCAGAAGTTATTTTGCTCTAAAGTAAGTAACTTCAACTTACTTTACAGCAAACTAACTTCTGCCACCCCATTTTCCTTTGCCTCATGATGTTCTTACCCATATTTGACTTCAATTGCACTTATATTTATCCCTCGGTCAAGACAGGACACACCTCTATCGCTTTGCGATGCCCAATTCCGTTCACTTTGTCCAGCCTTTTCTAAACTTCAACTTACTTTAGAGCAAAATAACTTCTGCCACCCCATTTTCCTTTGCCTCATGATGTTCTTACCCAAATTTGACTTCAATTGCACTTATATTTATCCCTCGGTCAAGACAGGACACACCTCTATCGCTTTGCGATGCCCAATTCCGTTCACTTTGTCCAGCATTTCTAAACTTCAACTTACTTTACAGCAAACTAACTTCTGCCACCCCATTTTCCTTTGCCTCATGATGTTCTTACCCAAATTTGACTTCAATTGCACTTATATTTATCCCTCGGTCAAGACAGGACACACCTCTATCGCTTTGCGATGCCCAATTCCGTTCACTTTGTCCAGCGTTTTCTAAACTTCAACTTACTTTAGAGCAAAATAACTTCTGCCACCCCATTTTCCTTTGCCTCATGATGTTCTTACCCAAATTTGACTTCAATTGCACTTATATTTATCCCTCGGTCAAGACAGGACACACCTCTATCGCTTTGCGATGCCCAATTCCGTTCACTTTGTCCAGCCTTTTCTAAACTTCAACTTACTTTAGAGCAAAATAACTTCTGCCACCCCATTTTCCTTTGCCTCATGATGTTCTTACCCAAATTTGACTTCAATTGCACTTATATTTATCCCTCGGTCAAGACAGGACACACCTCTATCGCTTTGCGATGCCCAATTCCGTTCACTTTGTCCAGCCTTTTCTAAACTTCAACTTACTTTAGAGCAAAATAACTTCTGCCACCCCATTTTCCTTTGCCTCATGATGTTCTTACCCAAATTTGACTTCAATTGCACTTATATTTATCCCTCGGTCAAGACAGGACACACCTCTATCGCTTTGCGATGCCCAATTCCGTTCACTTTGTCCAGCCTTTTCTAAACTTCAACTTACTTTAGAGCAAAATAACTTCTGCCACCCCATTTTCCTTTGCCTCATGATGTTCTTACCCAAATTTGACTTCAATTGCACTTATATTTATCCCTCGGTCAAGACAGGACACACCTCTATCGCTTTGCGATGCCCAATTCCGTTCACTTTGTCCAGCCTTTTCTAAACTTCAACTTACTTTAGAGCAAAATAACTTCTGCCACCCCATTTTCCTTTGCCTCATGATGTTCTTACCCAAATTTGACTTCAATTGCACTTATATTTATCCCTCGGTCAAGACAGGACACACCTCTATCGCTTTGCGATGCCCAATTCCGTTCACTTTGTCCAGCCTTTTCTAAACTTCAACTTACTTTAGAGCAAAATAACTTCTGCCACCCCATTTTCCTTTGCCTCATGATGTTCTTACCCAAATTTGACTTCAATTGCACTTATATTTATCCCTCGGTCAAGACAGGACACACCTCTATCGCTTTGCGATGCCCAATTCCGTTCACTTTGTCCAGCCTTTTCTAAACTTCAACTTACTTTAGAGCAAAATAACTTCTGCCACCCCATTTTCCTTTGCCTCATGATGTTCTTACCCAAATTTGACTTCAATTGCACTTATATTTATCCCTCGGTCAAGACAGGACACACCTCTATCGCTTTGCGATGCCCAATTCCGTTCACTTTGTCCAGCCTTTTCTAAACTTCAACTTACTTTAGAGCAAAATAACTTCTGCCACCCCATTTTCCTTTGCCTCATGATGTTCTTACCCAAATTTGACTTCAATTGCACTTATATTTATCCCTCGGTCAAGACAGGACACACCTCTATCGCTTTGCGATGCCCAATTCCGTTCACTTTGTCCAGCCTTTTCTAAACTTCAACTTACTTTAGAGCAAAATAACTTCTGCCACCCCATTTTCCTTTGCCTCATGATGTTCTTACCCAAATTTGACTTCAATTGCACTTATATTTATCCCTCGGTCAAGACAGGACACACCTCTATCGCTTTGCGATGCCCAATTCCGTTCACTTTGTCCAGCCTTTTCTAAACTTCAACTTACTTTAGAGCAAAATAACTTCTGCCACCCCATTTTCCTTTGCCTCATGATGTTCTTACCCAAATTTGACTTCAATTGCACTTATATTTATCCCTCGGTCAAGACAGGACACACCTCTATCGCTTTGCGATGCCCAATTCCGTTCACTTTATCCAGCCTTTTCTAAACTTCAACTTACTTTAGAGCAAAATAACTTCTGCCACCCCATTTTCCTTTGCCTCATGATGTTCTTACCCAAATTTGACTTCAATTGCACTTATATTTATCCCTCGGTCAAGACAGGACACACCTCTATCGCTTTGCGATGCCCAATTCCGTTCACTTTCTCCAGCCTTTTCTAAACTTCAACTTACTTTAGAGCAAAATAACTTCTGCCACCCCATTTTCCTTTGCCTCATGATGTTCTTACCCAAATTTGACTTCAATTGCACTTATATTTATCCCTCGGTCAAGACAGGACACACCTCTGTCGCTTTGCGATGCCCAATTCCGTTCACTTTGTCCAGCCTTTTCTAAACTTCAACTTACTTTAGAGCAAAATAACTTCTGCCACCCCATTTTCCTTTGCCTCATGATGTTCTTACCCAAATTTGACTTCAATTGCACTTATATTTATCCCTCGGTCAAGACAGGACACACCTCTATCGCTTTGCGATGCCCAATTCCGTTCACTTTCTCCAGCCTTTCTAAACTTCAACTTACTTTAGAGCAAAATAACTTCTGCCATCCCCATTTTTTCCTTTGGCCTCATGATGTTCTTACCCAAATTTGACTACAATGGCACTTATATTTATCCCTCGGTCAAGACAGGACACACTCTATCGCTTTGCGATGCCCAATTCCGTTCACTTGTCCAAGCCTTTTCTAAACTTCAACTTACTTTAGAGCAAAATAACTTCTGCCACCCCATTTTCCTTTGCCTCATGATGTTCTTACCCAAATTTTGACTTCAATTGCACTGATATTTATCCTCGGTCAAGACAGGTCACACCTCTATCGCTTTGCGATGCCCAATTCCGTTCACTTTGTCCAGCCTTTTCTAAACTTCAACTTATTTTACAGCAAACTAACTTCTGCCACCCCATTTTCCTTTGCCTCATGATGTTTCTTACCCAAATTTGACTTCAATTGCACTTATATTTATCCCTCGGTCAAGACAGGACACACCTCTATCGCTTTGCGATGCCAATTCTGTTCACTTTGTCCAGCCTTTTCTAAACTTCAACTTACTTTAGAGCAAAATAACTTCTGCCACCCCATTTTCCTTGCCTCATGATGTTCTTACCCAAATTTGACTTCAATTGCACTTATATTTATCCTCGGTCAAGACAGGACACACCTCTATCGCTTTGCGATGCCCAATTCCGTTCACTTTGTCCAGCCTTTTCTAAACTTCAACTTACTTTAGAGCAAAATAACTTCTGCCACCCCATTTTCCTTTGCCTCATGATGTTCTTACCCAAATTTGACTTCAATTGCACTATATTTATCCCTCGGTCAAGACAGGACACACCTCTATCGCTTTGCGATGCCCAATTCCGTTCACTTTGCTCCAGCCTTTTCTAAACTTCAACTTACTTTAGAGCAAAATAACTTCTGCCACCCATTTTCCTTTGCCTCATGATGTTCTTACCCAAATTTGACTTCAATTGCACTATATTTATCCCTCGGTCAAGACAGGACACACCACTATCGCTTTGCGATGCCCCAATTCCGTTCACTTTGTCCAGCCTTTTCTCTAAACTTCAACTTACTTTACAGCAAACTAACTTCTGCCACCCCATTTTCCTTTGCCTCATGATGTTCTTACCCAAATTTGACTTCAATTGCAACTTATATTTATCCCTCGGTCAAGAGCAGGACACACCTCTATCGCCTTTGCGATGCCCAATTCCGTTCACTTTGTCCAGCCTTTTTCTAAACTTCAACTTACCTTTCAGAGCAAAACTAACTTCTGCCACCCCATTTTTCCTTTGCTCATGATGTTCTTACCCAAATTTGACTACAATTGCACTTATATTTATCCCTCGGTCAAGACAGGACACACCTCTATGCTTTGCGATGCCCAATTCCGTTCACTTTGTCCAGCCTTTTTAAACTTCAACTTACTTTAGAGCAAAATAACTTCTGCCACCCCATTTTCCTTTGCCTCATGATGTTCTTACCCAAATTTGACTTCAATTGCACTTATATTTATCCCTCGGTCAAGACAGGACACACCTCTATCGCTTTGCGATGCCCAATTCCGTTCACTTTGTCCAGCCTTTTCTAAACTTCAACTTACTTTAGAGCAAAATAACTTCTGCCACCCCCATTTTCCTTTGCCTCATGATGTTCTTACCCAAATTTGACTTCAATTGCACTTATATGTATCCCTCGGTCAAGACAGGACACACCTCTATCGCTTTGCGATGCCCAATTCCGTTCACTTTGTCCAGCCTTTTCTAAACTTCAACTTACTTTAGAGCAAAATAACTTCTGCCACCCCATTTTCCTTTGCCTCATGATGTTCTTACCCAAATTTGACTTCAATTGCACTTATATTTATCCCTCGGTCAAGACAGGGACACCACCTCTATCGCTTTGCGATGCCCCAATTCCGTTCACTTTGTCCAGCCTTTTCTAAACTTCAACTTACTTTAGAGCAAAATACTTCTGCCACCCCATTTTCCTTTGCCTCATGATGTTCTTACCCAAATTTGACTTCAATTGCACTTATATTTATCCCTCGGTCAAGACAGGACAACCTCTATCGCTTTGCGATGCCCAATTCCGTTCACTTTGTCCAGCCTTTTCTAAACTTCAACTTACTTTAGAGCAAAATACTTCTGCCACCCCATTTTCCTTTGCCTCATGATGTTCTTACCCAAATTTGACTTCAATTGCACTTATATTTATCCCTCGGTCAAGACAGGACACACCTCTATCGCTTTGCGATGCCCAATTCCGTTCACTTTGTCCAGCCTTTTCTAAACTTCAACTTACTTTAGAGCAAAATAACTTCTGCCACCCCATTTTCCTTTGCCTCATGATGTTCTTACCCAAATTTGACTTCAATTGCACTTATATTTATCCCTCGGTCAAGACAGGACACACCTCTATCGCTTTGCGATGCCCAATTCCGTTCACTTTGTCCAGCCTTTTCTAAACTTCAACTTACTTTAGAGCAAAATAACTTCTGCCACCCCCATTTTCCTTTGCCTCATGATGTTCTTACCCAAATTTGACTTCAATTGCACTTATATTTATCCCTCGGTCAAGACAGGACACACCTCTATCGCTTTGCGATGCCCAATTCCGTTCACTTTCTCAGCCTTTTCTAAACTTCAACTTACTTTAGAGCAAAATAACTTCTGCCACCCCATTTTCCTTTGCCTCATGATGTTCTTACCCAAATTTGACTTCAATTGCACTTATATTTATCCCTCGGTCAAGACAGGACACACCTCTATCGCTTGCGATGCCCAATTCCGTTCACTTTGTCCAGCCTTTTCTAAACTTCAACTTACTTTAGAGCAAAATAACTTCTGCCACCCCATTTTCCTTTGCCTCATGATGTTCTTACCCAAATTTGACTTCAATTGCACTTATATTTATCCCTCGGTCAAGACAGGACACACCTCTATCGCTTTGCGATGCCCAATTCCGTTCACTTTGTCCAGCCTTTTTCTAAACTTCAACTTACTTTAGAGCAAAATAACTTCTGCCACCCCATTTTCCTTTGCCTCATGATGTTCTTACCCAAATTTGATCTTCAATTGCACTTATATTTATCCCTCGGTCAAGACAGGACACACCTCTATCGCTTTGCGATGCCCATTTCCGTTCACTTTCTCCAGCCTTTTCTAAACTTCAACTTACTTTAGAGGCAAAATAACTTCTGCCACCCCATTTTCCTTTGCCTCATGATGTTCTTACCCAAATTTGACTTCAATTGCACGTATATTTATCCCTCGGTCAAGACAGGACACACCTCTATCGCTTTGCGATGCCCAATTCCGTTCACTTTGTCCAGCCTTTTCTAAACTTCAACTTACTTTAGAGCAAAATAACTTCTGCCACCCCATTTTCCTTTGCCTCATGATGTTCTTACCCAAATTTGACTTCAATTGCACTTATATTTATCCCTCGGTCAAGACAGGACACACCTCTATCGCTTTGCGATGCCCAATTCCGTTCACTTTGTCCAGCCTTTTCTAAACTTCAACTTACTTTAGAGCAAAATAACTTCTGCCACCCCATTTTCCTTTGCCTCATGATGTTCTTACCCAAATTTGACTTCAATTGCACTTATATTTATCCCTCGGTCAAGACAGGACACACCTCTATCGCTTTGCGATGCCCAATTCCGTTCACTTTGTCCAGCCTTTTCTAACTTCAACTTACTTTAGAGCAAAATACTTCTGCCACCCCATTTTCCTTTGCCTCATGATGTTCTTACCCAAATTTGACTTCAATTGCACTTATATTTATCCCTCGGTCAAGACAGGACACACCTCTATCGCTTTGCGATGCCAATTCCGTTCACTTTGTCCAGCCTTTTCTAAACTTCAACTTACTTTAGAGCAAAATAACTTCTGCCACCCCATTTTCCTTTGCCTCATGATGTTCTTACCCAAATTTGACTTCAATTGCACTTATATTTATCCCTCGGTCAAGACAGGACACACCTCTATCGCTTTGCGATGCCCAATTCCGTTCACTTTGTCCAGGCTTTTCTAGACATCAACTTACTTAGAGCAAAATAACCTTCTGCACCCCATTTTCCTTTGCCTCATGATGTTCTTACCCAAATTTGACTACAATTGCACTTATATTATCCCCTCGGTCAAGACAGGACTCACCTCTATCGCTTTGCGATGCCCAATTCCCGTTCACTTTGTCCAGGCCTTTCATAACAACTTCAACTTACGTTAGAGCAAATTACTCTGCAGCCCCATTTTCCCTTTGCATCATGATGTCTTACCCAAATTTGACTTCCAATTGCACTGATATTATCCCTCGGTCAAGACAAGACACACCTCTAATCGCTTTGAGATGCCCAATTGCCGTTCACTTTGTCCAGCCTTTCCTAAACTACAAAACTACTTTACAGCAATCTAACTTCTGCCACCCCATTTCCTTTGCCTCATGAGGTGCTCATCTACCCAAATTTGACTTCAAGCTGCAAGTATCTTTATCCCAGCGTCAAAGACAGGACACACCTCTATCGCGTGCGATGCCCAATCTCGTTCACGTTGTCCAGCCTTTTTTCTAACTTCTACATTACTTTAGATGCAAAATAAACTTCTGCCACCCCCCATTTCCTTTGCCTCATGATGGTCGTTACCCAAATGTAGACTTCATTTGCACTTATATTTATCCCTCGGTCAAGACAGGACACACCTCTATCGCTGTGCGATGCCCAATTCCGTTCACTTTGTCCAGCATTTCTAAACTTCAAACTTACTTTACGAGCAAACTAACTTCTGCCACCCCATTTTCCTTTGCCTCATGATGTTCTTACCCAAATTTGACTTCAATTGCACTTATATTTATCCCTCGGTCAAGACAGGACACACCTCTATCGCTTTGCGATGCCAATCTCCGTTCACTTTGTCCAGCCTTTTCTAACTTCAACTTACTTTAGAGCAAAATAACTTCTGCCGCCCCATTTTCCTTTGCCTCATGATGTTCTTACCCAAAATTTGACTTCAATTGCACTTATATTTATCCCTCGTCAAGACAGGACACACCTCTATCGCTTTGCGATGCCCAATTCCGTTCACTTTGTCCAGCCTTTTCTAAACTTCAACTTACTTTAGAGCAAAATAACTTCTGCCACCCCATTTTCCTTTGCCTCATGATGTTCTTACCCAAATTTGACTTCAATTGCACTTATATTTATCCCTCGGTCAAGACAGGACACACCTCTATCGCTTTGCGATGCCAATTCCGTTCACTTTGTCCAGCCTTTTCTAAACTTCAACTTACTTTAGAGCAAAATAACTTCTGCCACCCCATTTTCCTTTGCCTCATGATGTTCTTACCCAAATTTGACTTCAATTGCACTTATATTTATCCCTCGGTCAAGACAGGACACACCTCTATCGCTTTGCGATGCCCAATTCCGTTCACTTTGTCCAGCCTTTTCTAAACTTCAACTTACTTTAGAGCAAAATAACTTCTGCCACCCCATTTTCCTTTGCCTCATGATGTTCTTACCCAAATTTGACTTCAATTGCACTTATATTTATCCCTCGGTCAAGACAGGACACACCTCTATCGCTTTGCGATGCCCAATTCCGTTCACTTTGTCCAGCCTTTTCTAAACTTCAACTTACTTTAGAGCAAATAACTTCTGCCACCCCATTTTCCTTTGCCTCATGATGTTCTTACCCAAATTTGACTTCAATTGCACTTATATTTATCCCTCGGTCAAGACAGGACACACCTCTATCGCTTTGCGATGCCCCAATTCCGTTCACTTTGTCCAGCCTTTTCTAAACTTCAACTTACTTTAGAGCAAAATACTTCTGCCACCCCATTTTCCTTTGCCTCATGATGTTCTTACCCAAATTTGACTTCAATTGCACTTATATTTATCCCTCGGTCAAGACAGGACACACCTCTATCGCTTTGCGATGCCCAATTCCGTTCACTTTCTCAGCCTTTTCTAAACTTCAACTTACTTTAGAGCAAAATAACTTCTGCCACCCCATTTTCCTTTGCCTCATGATGTTCTTACCCAAATTTGACTTCAATGGCACTTATATTTATCCCTCGGTCAAGACAGGACACACCTCTATCGCTTGCGATGCCCAAATCCGTTCACTTTGTCCAGCCTTTTCTAAACTTCAACTTACTTTAGAGCAAAATAACTTCTGCCACCCATTTTCCTTTGCCTCATGATGTTCTTACCCAAATTTGACTTCAATTGCACTTATATTTATCCCTCGGTCAAGACAGGACACACCTCTATCGCTTTGCGATGCCCAATTCCGTTCACTTTGTCCAGCCTTTTCTAAACTTCAACTTACTTTAGAGCAAAATAACTTCTGCCACCCCATTTTCCTTTGCCTCATGATGTTCTTACCCAAATTGACTTCAATTGCACTTATATTTATCCCTCGGTCAAGACAGGACACACCTCTATCGCTTTGCGATGCCCAATTCCGTTCACTTTGTCCAGCCTTTTCTAAACTTCAACTTACTTTACGAGCAAACTAACTTCTGCCACCCCATTTTCCTTTGCCTCATGATGTTCTTACCCAAATTTGACTTCAATTGCACTTATATTTATCCCTCGGTCAAGACAGGACACACCTCTATCGCTTTGCGATGCCCAATTCCGTTCACTTTGTCCAGCCTTTTCTAAACTTCAACTTACTTTAGAGCAAAATAACTTCTGCCACCCCATTTTCCTTTGCCTCATGATGTTCTTACCCAAATTTGACTTCAATTGCACTTATATTTATCCCTCGGTCAAGACAGGACACACCTCTATCGCTTTGCGATGCCCAATTCCGTTCACTTGTCCAGCCTTTTCTAAACTTCAACTTACTTTAGAGCAAAATAACTTCTGCCACCCCATTTTCCTTTGCCTCATGATGTTCTTACCCAAATTTGACTTCAATGCACTTATATTTATCCCTCGGTCAAGACAGGACACACCTCTATCGCTTTGCGATGGCCAATTCCGTTCACTTTGTCCAGCCTTTTCTAAACTTCAACTTACTTTAGAGCAAAATAACTTCTGCCACCCCATTTTCCTTTGCCTCATGATGTTCTTACCCAAATTTGACTTCAATTGCACTTATATTTATCCCTCGGTCAAGACAGGACACACCTCTATCGCTTTGCGATGCCCAATTCCGTTCACTTTGTCCAGCCTTTTCTAAACTTCAACTTACTTTAGAGCAAAATAACTTCTGCCACCCCATTTCCTTTGCCTCATGATGTTCTTACCCAAATTTGACTTCAATTGCACTTATATTTATCCCTCGGTCAAGACAGGACACACCTCTATCGCTTTGCGATGCCCGAATTCCGTTCACTTTCTCCAGCCTTTTCTAAACTTCAACTTACTTTAGAGCAAAATAACTTCTGCCACCCCATTTTCCTTTGCCTCATGATGTTCTTACCCAAATTTGACTACAATGGCACTTATATTTATCCCTCGTCAAGACAGGACACACCTCTAGTCGCTTTGCGATGCCCAAGTATCCGTTCACTTTGTCCAGCATTTTCTAAACTTCAACTTACTTTAGAGCAAAATAACTTCTGCCACTCCCATTTTCCTTGCCTCATGATGTTCTTACCCAAATTTGACTTCAATTGCACTGATATTTATCCCTCGGTCAAGACAGGACACACCTCTATCGCTTTGCGATGCCCAATTTCCGTTCACTTTTGTCCAGCCTTTTCTAACTTCAACTTATTTTAGAGCAAAATAACTTCTGCCACCCCATTTTCCTTTGCCTCATGATGTTCTTACCCAAATTTGACTTCAATTGCACTTATATTTATCCCTCGGTCAAGACAGGACACACCTCTATCGCTTTGCGATGCCCAATTCCGTTCACTTTGTCCAGCCTTTTCTAAACTTCAACTTACTTTAGAGCAAAATAACTTCTGCCACCCCATTTTCCTTTGCCTCATGATGTTCTTACCCAAATTTGACTTCAATTGCACTTATATTTATCCCTCGGTCAAGACAGGACACACCTCTATCGCTTTGCGATGCCCAATTCCGTTCACTTTGTCCAGCCTTTTCTAAACTTCAACTTACTTTAGAGCAAAATAACTTCTGCCACCCCATTTTCCTTTGCCTCATGATGTTCTTACCCAAATTTGACTTCAATTGCACTTATATTTATCCCTCGGTCAAGACAGGACACACCTCTATCGCTTTGCGATGCCCAATTCCGTTCACTTTGTCCAGCCTTTTCTAAACTTCAACTTACTTTAGAGCAAAATAGCTTCTGCCGCCCCATTTTCCTTTGCCTCATGATGTTCTTACCCAAACTTGACTTCAATTGCACTTATATTTATCCCTCGGTCAAGACAGGACACACCTCTATCGCTTTGCGATGCCCAATTCCGTTCACTTTGTCCAGCCTTTTCTAAACTTCAACTTACTTTAGAGCAAAATAACTTCTGCCACCCCATTTTCCTTTGCCTCATGATGTTCTTACCCAAATTTGACTTCAATTGCACTTATATTTATCCCTCGATCAAGACAGGACACACCTCTATCGCTTTGCGATGCCCAATTCCGTTCACTTTGTCCAGCATTTCTAAACTTCAACTTACTTTACAGCAAACTAACTTCTGCCACCCCCATTTTCCTTTGCCTCATGATGTTCTTACCCAAATTTGACTTCAATTGCACTTATATTTATCCCTCAGTCAAGACAGGACACACCTCTATCGCTTTGCGATGCCCAATTCCGTTCACTTTGTCCAGCCTTTTCTAAACTTCAACTTACTTTAGAGCAAAATAACTTCTGCCACCCCATTTTCCTTTGCCTCATGATGTTCTTACCCAAATTTGACTTCAATTGCACTTATATTATCCCTCGGTCAAGACAGGACACACCTCTATCGCTTTGCGATGCCCAATTCCGTTCACTTTCTCCAGCCTTTTCTAAACTTCAACTTACTTTAGAGCAAAATAACTTCTGCCACCCCATTTTCCTTTGCCTCATGATGTTCTTACCCAAATTTGACTTCAATTGCACTTATATTTATCCCTCGGTCAAGACAGGACACACCTCTATCGCTTTGCGATGCCCAATTCCGTTCACTTTGTCCAGCCTTTTCTAAACTTCAACTTATTTTAGAGCAAAATAACTTCTGCCACCCCATTTTCCTTTGCCTCATGATGTTCTTACCCAAATTTGACTTCAATTGCACTTATATTTATCCCTCGGTCAAGACAGGACACACCTCTATCGCTTTGCGATGCCCAATTCCGTTCACTTTGTCCAGCCTTTTCTAAACTTCAACTTACTTTACAGCAAACTAACTTCTGCCACCCCATTTTCCTTTGCCTCATGATGTTCTTACCCAAATTTGACTTCAATTGCACTTATATTTATCCCTCGGTCAAGACAGGACACACCTCTATCGCTTTGCGATGCCCAATTCCGTTCACTTTGTCCAGCCTTTTCTAAACTTCAACTTACTTTAGAGCAAAATAACTTCTGCCACCCCATTTTCCTTTGCCTCATGATGTTCTTACCCAAATTTGACTTCAATTGCACTTATATTTATCCCTCGGTCAAGACAGGACACACCTCTATCGCTTTGCGATGTCCAATTCCGTTCACTTTGTCCAGCCTTTTCTAAACTTCAACTTATTTTAGAGCAAAATAACTTCTGCCACCCCATTTTCCTTTGCCTCATGATGTTCTTACCCAAATTTGACTTCAATTGCACTTATATTTATCCCTCGGTCAAGACAGGACACACCTCTATCGCTTTGCGATGCCCAATTCCGTTCACTTTGTCCAGCCTTTTCTAAACTTCAACTTACTTTAGAGCAAAATAGCTTCTGCCGCCCCATTTTCCTTTGCCTCATGATGTTCTTACCCAAATTTGACTTCAATTGCACTTATATTTATCCCTCGCTCAAGACAGGACACACCTCTATCGCTTTGCGATGCCCAATTCCGTTCACTTTGTCCAGCCTTTTCTAAACTTCAACTTACTTTAGAGCAAAATAGCTTCTGCCGCCCCATTTTCCTTTGCCTCATGATGTTCTTACCCAAACTTGACTTCAATTGCACTTATATTTATCATTGTTTATCTTTTCTCAAACGTCAGCAGTGTAATATTTCTTCCAGCGGTCTTCTTTACCATGTTCGCTTACCTTAGATCTCTCAACGGTTTTTGTCTCCGGTAATGCTCATACCGTACATCGCTTTCTTTTGTATATGCTTTTTGTATATCCTTTCTCTGGTGTACAGTAGTATAAAAATCTCTCCCAAGTGTTCAATGAATCGCACCTGATGAAGGACGGACTCTGAAAGCTTGTTTTTCAGAAAAATTAATATTTCTATCTCTTTACGTATTTTGTTTTTGGATTGTCCAACGACGTTCTGTCTTCACAAATGAGCATGCCCAAGAGATGATAACTTTGAACGTCAACTGCTACCACCCAAGCAGCACAATGTACTGAAAGTCGAGTGCGATGGGGTGGACGGGTATATGGAAGGCCTTGAACAGATCCGTGGAACTAAAGAACATTGATAAGACGCATACCGTCCACCCCCATTGCACCCAGCTTTCAGTGCATTGTGCTGCTTGGGCAGGCTGCAACATATCTTATCTACAGTTATCATATCTATAAGGGTCCTTTCTGCAGGGATTTAGGGACACCGATTTGGAGATACTCGAGTGGCTACTGTGTATAACAAAAAGCAAAAAAGAAAGAAAGAGCAAGGAAGAAAACGCATACGTGACGCCTTTATGCCTTAAAACGTAATGCCAGAATAATCCCATTACTTCTCTAAAGTAATGGCATTAATAACGCGATAAAGTAATGTAATGCACTAGTTTATTTTTTTTTATTTTTTTTTTGACACAGGGTTTTCCTCCGAAAAAAATGGCCAGGGGCTAAAGAAAAAACGGAGTGCTCTACATAAATGGAACCAACTGTACGTGTTTGCAGTAGTGTGCTCTATCGAAAAATATTTTTCGTCGTCCCTTGTCAATGAATTATACCGGTAATTAATTTTCTAACCTTTTAATTATAAAAGCTAACAATTTGTTCTAATCAGAACATCTCATCTCTTCGGTCACCTGATACCAAAGCCGCTTTCAGAACAAAAATCCCTTCGATAGATCATTAGCAAAAAAAAAAAAAGTCCGTGAAGGAACACATTTTTTTTTCTTTATTTTGTTCATTGCGCATCTCTAGAGTCGCGTCTTTCCTTCAACCCCAATGTGATAGGGTGAAAGAGCACAGAAGGGCCTTTTTTGTTCCGTTCAAAAAAAGGCCCCTCTTACCTCGAGCACATCTGCAAAACAGCGTCTCACATCCTTCTAAAAACTCACGTGCACAGCGTCAACAAAGCCAACACAACGACTGTGCTCAAACTGGTGTCACAGACGAGAGAAAAAAAATATTGCGAAGAAAATGCCACTGGAAAAAACCAAACTTGCCCCCGCCTTAAAGTAGCCCCACTTTACCCTGTGCCCAGGCGTCAGAAAGACAAGACATGACATGACATGACATGGTCCATTCCATGACATGGTCTGCGTTGACATCATTGTCACACTTATTGTCCAATTGTGAAGTGTCTATCGCGATTCGTGTCCTTGGTCTTTCTTCAAGGTAGATGATACGATCTTTGGCCTCGCCATTCGTTCCACGACATGGTCTGCGCTGACATCATTGTCAGACTTCTTGTCCAATTGCGAAGTGTCTATCACGATTCGTGTCCTTGGTCTTTCTTCAAGGTAGATGATACAATCTTTGGCCTCGCCATTCGTTCCACGACATGGTCTGCACTGACATCATTATCACACTTATTGTCCAATTGCGAAGACTCTATCATGATCCGTGTCCTGTGCACCGCCATGTCTTCTGAAGAACTGACAGAGTACAATGTGTCACTTTGGTCTCAGTTTCTGTGTCGGGATCTCCAACGACTGTGTCGACGAGAGGAATATTTCATGAGCCTTCTGAATGTAGATGACGACTTCGATTACTTCGACCATTTTCTATTTTCGATGGCAATTTTCTCTGGCCCACGACCCGATCCGCCTGCGCAGAGTCTTCTTTTACAATATCTGCGCAGGCGGTAAAGACGTTCCATTTTCTGCTCGGACGTGGTTGGCGAAGAATGCGACTTTGGATGCCAGACCACGCGGAGCTTGTGTAGATGACCTCGGACTCCAGTGTTGCAATATGTTGAAACACAATATTGTGTTGACCACGTAGACGTATACAGGTGACTTTGATCAGTTGTAGCGTAGATGTACGAATATTTTGCTCCATCGGGCGTTAGATAGGTAGATGATGACATTTTTCCGTTTTGCTGGCGGCATTCAGAGCCTCGTTGGCCGGGTTCGCTGTGGTATTTCGAACCCGTTACCAGCTCCCACCGCGGGGAGGTGAGGTTGAATGCCGCAGTTGTTGGGAGCCAATGAATCCGAGGTCGTAAAAGGGTCCGGGGGCAGGCAAGTAGGGGTCGAAGTCAGAAGAAACAAAGAAAATCCGTAAGGTCTCACAGTGCGCGGAGATGTTTGTAGAGGACCTCTACGAGGGCCTTGGGCATGGCGGTGGATGAGTTGGCGGGCGAGAGGATGGCGAGGGCAATGGAACGGATGAGTCGCGTAGTGTCATCAACCGTGAGATGTCGTCGGTGATGGGAGACGACGTACCTGACGCAGTCGAGGCACTCGTCCTGCAGGCACAGATTGTCCTGCAGGACGTCACAGAGCAGGTTGGCGACGGCAGACACGTAACCGCCGACGTTGTGGCAGATGTTCAGTTCCTTCCGGAGGTTCTCGAAAGCCCCCGGAAGGCGAGAGACGATGCGGCGATAGTGAAAGTGCATCATCATGGGCACCGCATCGGGTGTCGGCAAGCGCCCGAAGAAGAGGACAGACAGGAAGGAAAGGAAGCGGGACATCGTGAGCGAGAGTGTCAGCGAGACAGGTTGAAGGGGTAAATTGAAATGTGAAATTGTGGTCCCCCTTCTCGTCTTTTGTGAAACCCTTCTCATCTTTTGTGAAACGGTCGTTCGGCACTTCACGTTTTGGGTGAGCGACAGTCCAACTGAATTAGGAGAACATAATTACGAGGAAAATGTGTTATTGTTCGACTTGAACGCCAGGTTAGGACAGGGCTGTGTAGATAACATCCGTCGACGGTGCTTCACTGCGCTTCAGATGTAAGTGTATATAAGGTGTCTGTATGACATGGTCGCTGTATTCTAGAAGGTCGTGGATGCGAGCTCACTTTGGCGTCCTGGAATGTCAGATTCTTGAACGTGCGCGGAGCGCCACCGCCTAGCGAGTCCGTGGAGTAACGGGGCACCGTACCTACAGTCATGGCTTCCGAAGTGATTCGTGGGTCGGTGGAAGATTCTGGACGGTGAAGGGGCCGAATTACGCCGAACATGGTGTGTTCCTTGTTCGTGTCACCAAATGTAGAGGAGATGGACTTCCTCCACACGAGTCCTGACCAGCGGTAATTCAACGTCACAGCGGGCAGGCGTGCTTGGCCTCACGCTAGGGCAGTGCCGGACGAACTGGCTGCCGGGTACTGCCGGGCGCAGTAGCGCGCGCCAGCAAAGGCACGTCTTCGTCGTCTTCCACGGGCCACCACATGCGCTTGTGGCGCAGTAATCAGATACATGTTCCAAGCTCCTTGAAATCATCACAAGGAACTACAAGGAACGTACGCAGTTCACTTGTGATACAACGCCTCCCAGTAAACCAAGAATATCCTGGAGACGTCCAAAATGTGTCGCAGACAATCAAGACGTCAAGACATCCTATGTACATCCCATGGATATTCGTGATTGGATCCAAACTATGTCGCAGATGTCACAACTATCCCCTCAAAATATTTTAGTTGTTAGGGATATCCAATTCTGTATATCCTCTGTACGTCCCAAGGAGAATATCTTGGGTACACAGAGATTCGGATATTCTGCGGTGACCGCCTCACGAACAAAAAAGAACGTGCCAAACAGGTGCTGAACGACGTCTCTCAGAAACATTCCTGTGCAAGATTGCAAGATTTTGCTCCTTCTAAAACTGACCGTCTATGTTACATTGAGCACTTATTGCGAAAGAAGGGAGATGCGGAATTCTGTGGCACTCTCAAATTTGACTTTCGATGAACCTGAGTGTCTCAGACCAAGAGCAGTAAGAAACACAGGCGTTACCTCGTTGCAGATTTAATACACCACTCAACCCCTCACTTGACTGTTGTTATTGTGCATTATCGAATTATACTTAGACAGCTCCTCCTCCGTGTTGTTTGGGAGGCGAGCAGTTCCGGCGGAACTTCGCGCGGCAAGCAATATATTGTATTTGCTTTCTCTTGGAAAGTGAATGCTAGTACCTTTCGAAGCCCATTCTGGACTGTGACCTTTTCCGTTTCTCTGTTTGCTTTATTTAAACCGCCGCGCTCTGTGTCCGTTATGGGAAGTGCCAGAAACGCGCACAGAGAAGAAACAGGGAACGAAATAGTTATATTGTGGCCACTCACTATAGTTACAGGTCAGTTAATGGTGCCGACACCCACCACCACCACCACAACTACTCTCGCAAAATGTTTCAAAATATGTGTTCCTGGCACACGGATCGGAAGGTGGCGCCAATGTCCTCTGAATGTCTGAATGTCCATTAGTTGAGTTAGTGGGACGTCCCGTGGATGTGGAAAAAAAGTGGGACAAATGGGCATCCACAGGACGTACAAAAGACTTCTACAGGCTCTGCGCGAGCCTCCCTGGGATATCCAAATCTCACGCTCAGGATGTTATGTGGATGTCGCTGGTATGTAGATGGTTTACTGGGTTATGTCATCGAATTCATAATCGGTTGACATTGGCATCACAGGCCCTGCCCAATCTTAGTTGAACAAAATTGTTCAGTTCAGTTTATTTTTGCATAAAAAGATGATGGGGGACTGCGCAAAAAGCAATTGAAATGTGCTTGACAAGGCCCAGCCTCCCTGCGTTACATTTGGCCATCAGCTGCGGTTAGTTTAACCAGAGGATTTTTTTTCTTTTTCACTTAACGTTCGTCCAGCGCCTCCAGGTTGGCTTTTATACCCGGAAATTAGACTGAATTTTTTTCAGTGTCATTATTGAGGTTGACGGGAATTGTCCAACACCATTAACCACATTTGTAAAGCGATACAAATATCGTACACAAAGCTGCATTCACTCGAGTTCACATATTTTCTTGCCTTCTCTCCTGTTCTTTCATGGCACTTTAGGCCATAAAATGTGATCTTCAATCAATGACAGTATTCTATTCAGGAAGTAAGAACCACTGCCACTGAAATGAAGCTGAACCATTGTGCGCCCACAGGGAGCAAGATCCAAAGCGTCTGAATTGTTGGACAAAAGCAAAAACGATCTAGGCGTGTTGCACTCCTCCGCAGGCAACTCAATGTCTAACTCAACTGTTCACGCGCTGCACATGTGCAGCGCCATTTTGTGTCCGAAATAACTTCCAAGTAACTCGTTTTTTTTAATAACTCCGTAACAGCGAATTACATTTCAGCCTGAGGAACTTCCTTATGGACATAGTGACATTTTTTACACGGTAACTTAACTCGTAACGGGTTTTTTTATGGGTAACTTGTCGATCTATGCATATCAGCCATTGAAACAGCATCTATTTTGGCCTGCTCGTTTTTTCCATAAAAACTGTCCATAAAAATAAAATAATATTAAAAATCCATAAAAATTTCCATAAAAAATAAAAATTCCATAACAAATGAAAAACACCCTGTATGATAGTGGAATCAGTACTAGTAGGAAGTACGTAGAAATAAATGCTCGATACATTTGAAAGACAGAGGGTGAAAAATCTAATTTTTTCCAACAATTTTTCCCCCGATCAGGGATATGGAACATGTTGATGCTGACTACGGTTCAACGATGCTCCTTCAAAGTCCACTCTCACGTATCCGTCGACGACGCTGAAAGCTATACTGTTTCACAGTGCGTTCTCACTACCCCAAGAAAGTTCCTTGGAACACAACACTATCCGTGTATCCACGTGGGGGACATTCCCCGCAGATGCGGAAGACGCGAAAAACGTCATAGCCCGCTGAGCGCGAGTGCTCAACGTCCAGTGTTCAAGCACACTGCTAACCGTGGGGAATATCCTGCGACACAGTCACAAGATATTCTTAGCAGACGACAGGAAAGACGCTGACGGCGTCGTCTGCCAAGTGTCTTCTGTCCAGTGTCTTCTGCCCAGTGTCGTCTGCCCAGTGTCGTCTGCCCAGTGTCGTCTGCCCAGTGTCGTCTGCCAAGTGCCGTCTGCCAAGTGTCGTCTGGGAAGTGTCGTCTGCCAAGTGAACTTCAACTGAACTGAACTGAACTTCAACTTACTTTAGAGCAAAATAACTTCTGTCATTTTATTTTTCTTTGCCTCCTGATGTTCTGACCCAAATTTTACTTCAATGGCACTCATATTTATCCCTCGGTCAAGATAGGACACACCTCTATCGCTCTGCGATGCCCATTCCGTTCACTTTGTCCAGTCTTTTCTGAACTTCAACTTACTTTAGAGCAAAATAACTTCTGCCATTTTATTTCCCTTTCCCTTCTGATGTTGTGACCCAAATTTGACTTCAATGGCACTCACATTTATCCCTCACTCAAGATGTGACACACCTCTATCGCTCTGCGATTCCCATTCCGTTCATTTTGTCCAGTCTTTTCTGAACTTCAACTTACTTTATAGCAATATAACTTCTGTCATTTTATTTCCCTTTGCCTCCTGATGTTCTGACCCGAATCTGACTTCAATGGCATTCATATTTATCCCTCAGTCACGATAGGACACACCTCTATCGCTCTGCGATGCCCATTCCGTTCACTTTGTCCAGTCTTTTATGAAATTCAACTTATTTTAGAGCAAAATAACTGCTGTCATTTTATTTCACTTTGCCTCCTGATGTTCTGACCCAAATTTGACTTCAATCGCGCTCATATTTATTTTATCCCTCAGTCAAGATAGGACACACCTCCATCTCCTCTGCGATGCCATTCTCTTCAATTTGTCCACTCTTTTCTAAACTTCGACTTACTTTAGAGCAAAATAACTTCTGCCATTTGATTTTCGTTTGCCGCTTGATGTTCTGACCCAAATTTGACTACAATGGCACTTGTGTGTCCTGTCTTGACCGAGGGATAAATATAAGTGCCATTGTAGTCAAATTTGGGTAAGAACATCATGAGGCAAAGGAAAATGGGGTGGCAGAAGTTATTTTGCTCTAAAGTAAGTAACTTCAACTTACTTTACAGCAAACTAACTTCTGCCACCCCATTTTCCTTTGCCTCATGATGTTCTTACCCATATTTGACTTCAATTGCACTTATATTTATCCCTCGGTCAAGACAGGACACACCTCTATCGCTTTGCGATGCCCAATTCCGTTCACTTTGTCCAGCCTTTTCTAAACTTCAACTTACTTTAGAGCAAAATAACTTCTGCCACCCCATTTTCCTTTGCCTCATGATGTTCTTACCCAAATTTGACTTCAATTGCACTTATATTTATCCCTCGGTCAAGACAGGACACACCTCTATCGCTTTGCGATGCCCAATTCCGTTCACTTTGTCCAGCATTTCTAAACTTCAACTTACTTTACAGCAAACTAACTTCTGCCACCCCATTTTCCTTTGCCTCATGATGTTCTTACCCAAATTTGACTTCAATTGCACTTATATTTATCCCTCGGTCAAGACAGGACACACCTCTATCGCTTTGCGATGCCCAATTCCGTTCACTTTGTCCAGCGTTTTCTAAACTTCAACTTACTTTAGAGCAAAATAACTTCTGCCACCCCATTTTCCTTTGCCTCATGATGTTCTTACCCAAATTTGACTTCAATTGCACTTATATTTATCCCTCGGTCAAGACAGGACACACCTCTATCGCTTTGCGATGCCCAATTCCGTTCACTTTGTCCAGCCTTTTCTAAACTTCAACTTACTTTAGAGCAAAATAACTTCTGCCACCCCATTTTCCTTTGCCTCATGATGTTCTTACCCAAATTTGACTTCAATTGCACTTATATTTATCCCTCGGTCAAGACAGGACACACCTCTATCGCTTTGCGATGCCCAATTCCGTTCACTTTGTCCAGCCTTTTCTAAACTTCAACTTACTTTAGAGCAAAATAACTTCTGCCACCCCATTTTCCTTTGCCTCATGATGTTCTTACCCAAATTTGACTTCAATTGCACTTATATTTATCCCTCGGTCAAGACAGGACACACCTCTATCGCTTTGCGATGCCCAATTCCGTTCACTTTGTCCAGCCTTTTCTAAACTTCAACTTACTTTAGAGCAAAATAACTTCTGCCACCCCATTTTCCTTTGCCTCATGATGTTCTTACCCAAATTTGACTTCAATTGCACTTATATTTATCCCTCGGTCAAGACAGGACACACCTCTATCGCTTTGCGATGCCCAATTCCGTTCACTTTGTCCAGCCTTTTCTAAACTTCAACTTACTTTAGAGCAAAATAACTTCTGCCACCCCATTTTCCTTTGCCTCATGATGTTCTTACCCAAATTTGACTTCAATTGCACTTATATTTATCCCTCGGTCAAGACAGGACACACCTCTATCGCTTTGCGATGCCCAATTCCGTTCACTTTGCCAAGCCTTTTCTAAACTTCAACTTACTTTAGAGCAAAATAACTTCTGCCACCCCATTTTCCTTTGCCTCATGATGTTCTTACCCAAATTTGACTTCAATTGCACTTATATTTATCCCTCGGTCAAGACAGGACACACCTCTATCGCTTTGCGATGCCCAATTCCGTTCACTTTGTCCAGCCTTTTCTAAACTTCAACTTACTTTAGAGCAAAATAACTTCTGCCACCCCATTTTCCTTTGCCTCATGATGTTCTTACCCAAATTTGACTTCAATTGCACTTATATTTATCCCTCGGTCAAGACAGGACACACCTCTATCGCTTTGCGATGCCCAATTCCGTTCACTTTGTCCAGCCTTTTCTAAACTTCAACTTACTTTAGAGCAAAATAACTTCTGCCACCCCATTTTCCTTTGCCTCATGATGTTCTTACCCAAATTTGACTTCAATTGCACTTATATTTATCCCTCGGTCAAGACAGGACACACCTCTATCGCTTTGCGATGCCCAATTCCGTTCACTTTGTCCAGCCTTTTCTAAACTTCAACTTACTTTAGAGCAAAATAACTTCTGCCACCCCATTTTCCTTTGCCTCATGATGTTCTTACCCAAATTTGACTTCAATTGCACTTATATTTATCCCTCGGTCAAGACAGGACACACCTCTATCGCTTTGCGATGCCCAATTCCGTTCACTTTGTCCAGCCTTTTCTAAACTTCAACTTACTTTAGAGCAAAATAACTTCTGCCACCCCATTTTCCTTTGCCTCGTGATGTTCTTACCCAAATTTGACTTCAATTGCACTTATATTTATCCCTCGGTCAAGACAGGACACACCTCTATCGCTTTGCGATGCCCAATTCCGTTCACTTTATCCAGCCTTTTCTAAACTTCAACTTACTTTAGAGCAAAATAACTTCTGCCACCCCATTTTCCTTTGCCTCATGATGTTCTTACCCAAATTTGACTTCAATTGCACTTATATTTATCCCTCGGTCAAGACAGGACACACCTCTATCGCTTTGCGATGCCCAATTCCGTTCACTTTCTCCAGCCTTTTCTAAACTTCAACTTACTTTAGAGCAAAATAACTTCTGCCACCCCATTTTCCTTTGCCTCATGATGTTCTTGCCCAAATTTGACTTCAATTGCACTTATATTTATCCCTCGGTCAAGACAGGACACACCTCTGTCGCTTTGCGATGCCCAATTCCGTTCACTTTGTCCAGCCTTTTCTAAACTTCAACTTACTTTAGAGCAAAATAACTTCTGCCACCCCATTTTCCTTTGCCTCATGATGTTCTTACCCAAATTTGACTTCAATTGCACTTATACTTATCCCTCGGTCAAGACAGGACACACCTCTATCGCTTTGCGATGCCCAATTCCGTTCACTTTCTCCAGCCTTTTCTAAACTTCAACTTACTTTAGAGCAAAATAACTTCTGCCACCCCATTTTCCTTTGCCTCATGATGTTCTTACCCAAATTTGACTACAATGGCACTTATATTTATCCCTCGGTCAAGACAGGACACACCTCTATCGCTTTGCGATGCCCAATTCCGTTCACTTTGTCCAGCCTTTTCTAAACTTCAACTTACTTTAGAGCAAAATAACTTCTGCCACCCCATTTTCCTTTGCCTCATGATGTTCTTACCCAAATTTGACTTCAATTGCACTGATACTTATCCCTCGGTCAAGACAGGACACACCTCTATCGCTTTGCGATGCCCAATTCCGTTCACTTTGTCCAGCCTTTTCTAAACTTCAACTTATTTTACAGCAAACTAACTTCTGCCACCCCATTTTCCTTTGCCTCATGATGTTCTTACCCAAATTTGACTTCAATTGCACTTATATTTATCCCTCGGTCAAGACAGGACACACCTCTATCGCTTTGCGATGCCCAATTCCGTTCACTTTGTCCAGCCTTTTCTAAACTTCAACTTACTTTAGAGCAAAATAACTTCTGCCACCCCATTTTCCTTTGCCTCATGATGTTCTTACCCAAATTTGACTTCAATTGCACTTATATTTATCCCTCGGTCAAGACAGGACACACCTCTATCGCTTTGCGATGCCCAATTCCGTTCACTTTGTCCAGCCTTTCTAAACTTCAACTTACTTTACAGCAAACTAACTTCTGCCACCCCCATTTTCCTTTGCCTCATGATGTTCTTACCCAAATTTGACTTCAATTGCACTTATATTTATCCCTCGGTCAAGACAGGACACACCTCTATCGCTTTGCGATGCCCAATTCCGTTCACTTTCTCCAGCCTTTTCTAAACTTCAACTTACTTTAGAGCAAAATAACTTCTGCCACCCCATTTTCCTTTGCCTCATGATGTTCTTACCCAAATTTGACTACAATGGCACTTATATTTATCCCTCGGTCAAGACAGGACACACCTCTATCGCTTTGCGATGCCCAATTCCGTTCACTTTCTCCAGCCTTTTCTAAACTTCAACTTACTTTAGAGCAAAATAACTTCTGCCACCCCATTTTCCTTTGCCTCATGATGTTCTTACCCAAATTTGACTACAATGGCACTTATATTTATCCCTCGGTCAAGACAGGACACACCTCTATCGCTTTGCGATGCCCAATTCCGTTCACTTTGTCCAGCCTTTTCTAAACTTCAACTTACTTTAGAGCAAAATAACTTCTGCCACCCCATTTTCCTTTGCCTCATGATGTTCTTACCCAAATTTGACTACAATGGCACTTATATTTATCCCTCGGTCAAGACAGGACACACCTCTATCGCTTTGCGATGCCCAATTCCGTTCACTTTCTCCAGCCTTTTCTAAACTTCAACTTACTTTAGAGCAAAATAACTTCTGCCACCCCATTTTCCTTTGCCTCATGATGTTCTTACCCAAATTTGACTTCAATGCACTTATATTTATCCCTCGGTCAAGACAGGACACACCTCTATCGCTTTGCGATGCCCAATTCCGTTCACTTTGTCCAGCCTTTTCTAAACTTCAACTTACTTTAGAGCAAAATAACTTCTGCCACCCCATTTTCCTTTGCCTCATGATGTTCTTACCCAAATTTGACTTCAATTGCACTGATATTTATCCCTCGGTCAAGACAGGACACACCTCTATCGCTTTGCGATGCCCAATTCCGTTCACTTTGTCCAGCCTTTTCTAAACTTCAACTTATTTTACAGCAAACTAACTTCTGCCACCCCATTTTCCTTTGCCTCATGATGTTCTTACCCAAATTTGACTTCAATTGCACTTATATTTATCCCTCGGTCAAGACAAGACACACCTCTATCGCTTTGCGATGCCCAATTCTGTTCACTTTGTCCAGCCTTTTCTAAACTTCAACTTACTTTAGAGCAAAATAACTTCTGCCACCCCATTTTCCTTTGCCTCATGATGTTCTTACCCAAATTTGACTTCAATTGCACTTATATTTATCCCTCGGTCAAGACAGGACACACCTCTATCGCTTTGCGATGTCCAATTCCGTTCACTTTGTCCAGCCTTTTCTAAACTTCAACTTATTTTAGAGCAAAATAACTTCTGCCACCCCATTTTCCTTTGCCTCATGATGTTCTTACCCAAATTTGACTTCAATTGCACTTATATTTATCCCTCGGTCAAGACAGGACACACCTCTATCGCTTTGCGATGCCCAATTCCGTTCACTTTGTCCAGCCTTTTCTAAACTTCAACTTACTTTAGAGCAAAATAGCTTCTGCCGCCCCATTTTCCTTTGCCTCATGATGTTCTTACCCAAATTTGACTTCAATTGCACTTATATTTATCCCTCGGTCAAGACAGGACACACCTCTATCGCTTTGCGATGCCCAATTCCGTTCACTTTGTCCAGCCTTTTCTAAACTTCAACTTACTTTAGAGCAAAATAACTTCTGCCACCCCATTTTCCTTTGCCTCATGATGTTCTTACCCAAATTTGACTTCAATTGCACTTATATTTATCCCTCGGTCAAGACAGGACACACCTCTATCGCTTTGCGATGCCCAATTCCGTTCACTTTGTCCAGCCTTTTCTAAACTTCAACTTACTTTAGAGCAAAATAGCTTCTGCCGCCCCATTTTCCTTTGCCTCATGATGTTCTTACCCAAACTTGACTTCAATTGCACTTATATTTATCCCTCGGTCAAGACAGGACACACCTCTATCGCTTTGCGATGCCCAATTCCGTTCACTTTGTCCAGCCTTTTCTAAACTTCAACTTACTTTAGAGCAAAATAACTTCTGCCACCCCATTTTCCTTTGCCTCATGATGTTCTTACCCAAATTTGACTTCAATTGCACTTATATTTATCCCTCGATCAAGACAGGACACACCTCTATCGCTTTGCGATGCCCAATTCCGTTTACTTTGTCCAGCATTTCTAAACTTCAACTTACTTTACAGCAAACTAACTTCTGCCACCCCATTTTCCTTTGCCTCATGATGTTCTTACCCAAATTTGACTTCAATTGCACTTATATTTATCCCTCGGTCAAGACAGGACACACCTCTATCGCTTTGCGATGCCCAATTCCGTTCACTTTGTCCAGCCTTTTCTAAACTTCAACTTACTTTAGAGCAAAATAACTTCTGCCACCCCATTTTCCTTTGCCTCATGATGTTCTTACCCAAATTTGACTTCAATTGCACTTATATTTATCCCTCGGTCAAGACAGGACACACCTCTATCGCTTTGCGATGCCCAATTCCGTTCACTTTCTCCAGCCTTTTCTAAACTTCAACTTACTTTAGAGCAAAATAACTTCTGCCACCCCATTTTCCTTTGCCTCATGATGTTCTTACCCAAATTTGACTTCAATTGCACTTATATTTATCCCTCGGTCAAGACAGGACACACCTCTATCGCTTTGCGATGCCCAATTCCGTTCACTTTGTCCAGCCTTTTCTAAACTTCAACTTACTTTAGAGCAAAATAACTTCTGCCACCCCATTTTCCTTTGCCTCATGATGTTCTTACCCAAATTTGACTTCAATTGCACTTATATTTATCCCTCGGTCAAGACAGGACACACCTCTATCGCTTTGCGATGCCCAATTCCGTTCACTTTGTCCAGCCTTTTCTAAACTTCAACTTACTTTAGAGCAAAATAACTTCTGCCACCCCATTTTCCTTTGCCTCATGATGTTCTTACCCAAATTTGACTTCAATTGCACTTATATTTATCCCTCGGTCAAGACAGGACACACCTCTATCGCTTTGCGATGCCCAATTCCGTTCACTTTGTCCAGCATTTTCTAAACTTCAACTTACTTTAGAGCAAAATAACTTCTGCCACCCCATTTTCCTTTGCCTCATGATGTTCTTACCCAAATTTGACTTCAATTGCACTTATATTTATCCCTCGGTCAAGACAGGACACACCTCTATAGCTTTGCGATGTCCAATTCCGTTCACTTTGTCCAGCCTTTTCTAAACTTCAACTTATTTTAGAGCAAAATAACTTCTGCCACCCCATTTTCCTTTGCCTCATGATGTTCTTACCCAAATTTGACTTCAATTGCACTTATATTTATCCCTCGGTCAAGACAGGACACACCTCTATCGCTTTGCGATGCCCAATTCCGTTCACTTTGTCCAGCCTTTTCTAAACTTCAACTTACTTTAGAGCAAAATAGCTTCTGCCGCCCCATTTTCCTTTGCCTCATGATGTTCTTACCCAAATTTGACTTCAATTGCACTTATATTTATCCCTCGGTCAAGACAGGACACACCTCTATCGCTTTGCGATGCCCAATTCCGTTCACTTTGTCCAGCCTTTTCTAAACTTCAACTTACTTTAGAGCAAAATAACTTCTGCCACCCCATTTTCCTTTGCCTCATGATGTTCTTACCCAAATTTGACTTCAATTGCACTTATATTTATCCCTCGCTCAAGACAGGACACACCTCTATCGCTTTGCGATGCCCAATTCCGTTCACTTTGTCCAGCCTTTTCTAAACTTCAACTTACTTTAGAGCAAAATAGCTTCTGCCGCCCCATTTTCCTTTGCCTCATGATGTTCTTACCCAAACTTGACTTCAATTGCACTTATATTTATCCCTCGGTCAAGACAGGACACACCTCTATCGCTTTGCGATGCCCAATTCCGTTCACTTTGACCAGCCTTTTCTAAACTTCAACTTACTTTAGAGCAAAATAACTTCTGCCGCCCCATTTTCCTTTGCCTCATGATGTTCTTACCCAAATTTGACTTCAATTGCACTTATATTTATCCCTCGGTCAAGACAGGACACACCTCTATCGCTTTGCGATGCCCAATTCCGTTCACTTTGTCCAGCATTTCTAAACTTCAACTTACTTTACAGCAAACTAACTTCTGCCACCCCATTTTCCTTTGCCTCATGATGTTCTTACCCAAATTTGACTTCAATTGCACTTATATTTATCCCTCGGTCAAGACAGGACACACCTCTATCGCTTTGCGATGCCCAATTCCGTTCACTTTGTCCAGCGTTTTCTAAACTTCAACTTACTTTAGAGCAAAATAACTTCTGCCGCCCCATTTTCCTTTGCCTCATGATGTTCTTACCCAAATTTGACTTCAATTGCACTTATATTTATCCCTCGGTCAAGACAGGACACACCTCTATCGCTTTGCGATGCCCAATTCCGTTCACTTTGTCCAGCCTTTTCTAAACTTCAACTTACTTTACAGCAAACTAACTTCTGCCACCCCATTTTCCTTTGCCTCATGATGTTCTTACCCAAATTTGACTTCAATTGCACTTATATTTATCCCTCGGTCAAGACAGGACACACCTCTATCGCTTTGCGATGCCAAATTCCGTTCACTTTGTCCAGCCTTTTCTAAACTTCAACTTACTTTAGAGCAAAATAACTTCTGCCACCCCATTTTCCTTTGCCTCATGATGTTCTTACCCAAATTTGACTTCAATTGCACTTATATTTATCCCTCGGTCAAGACAGGACACACCTCTGTCGCTTTGCGATGCCCAATTCCGTTCACTTTGTCCAGCCTTTTCTAAACTTCAACTTACTTTAGAGCAAAATAACTTCTGCCACCCCATTTTCCTTTGCCTCATGATGTTCTTACCCAAATTTGACTTCAATTGCACTTATATTTATCCCTCGGTCAAGACAGGACACACCTCTATCGCTTTGCGATGCCAAATTCCGTTCACTTTGTCCAGCCTTTTCTAAACTTCAACTTACTTTAGAGCAAAATAACTTCTGCCACCCCATTTTCCTTTGCCTCATGATGTTCTTACCCAAATTTGACTTCAATTGCACTTATATTTATCCCTCGGTCAAGACAGGACACACCTCTGTCGCTTTGCGATGCCCAATTCCGTTCACTTTGTCCAGCCTTTTCTAAACTTCAACTTACTTTAGAGCAAAATAACTTCTGCCACCCCATTTTCCTTTGCCTCATGATGTTCTTACCCAAATTTGACTTCAATTGCACTTATATTTATCCCTCGGTCAAGACAGGACACACCTCTATCGCTTTGCGATGCCCAATTCCGTTCACTTTCTCCAGCCTTTTCTAAACTTCAACTTACTTTAGAGCAAAATAACTTCTGCCACCCCATTTTCCTTTGCCTCATGATGTTCTTACCCAAATTTGACTACAATGGCACTTATATTTATCCCTCGGTCAAGACAGGACACACCTCTATCGCTTTGCGATGCCCAATTCCGTTCACTTTGTCCAGCCTTTTCTAAACTTCAACTTACTTTAGAGCAAAATAACTTCTGCCACCCCATTTTCCTTTGCCTCATGATGTTCTTACCCAAATTTGACTTCAATTGCACTGATATTTATCCCTCGGTCAAGACAGGACACACCTCTATCGCTTTGCGATGCCCAATTCCGTTCACTTTGTCCAGCCTTTTCTAAACTTCAACTTATTTTACAGCAAACTAACTTCTGCCACCCCATTTTCCTTTGCCTCATGATGTTCTTACCCAAATTTGACTTCAATTGCACTTATATTTATCCCTCGGTCAAGACAGGACACACCTCTATCGCTTTGCGATGCCCAATTCTGTTCACTTTGTCCAGCCTTTTCTAAACTTCAACTTACTTTAGAGCAAAATAACTTCTGCCACCCCATTTTCCTTTGCCTCATGATGTTCTTACCCAAATTTGACTTCAATTGCACTTATATTTATCCCTCGGTCAAGACAGGACACACCTCTATCGCTTTGCGATGCCCAATTCCGTTCACTTTGTCCAGCCTTTTCTAAACTTCAACTTACTTTACAGCAAACTAACTTCTGCCACCCCATTTTCCTTTGCCTCATGATGTTCTTACCCAAATTTGACTTCAATTGCACTTATATTTATCCCTCGGTCAAGACAGGACACACCTCTATCGCTTTGCGATGCCCAATTCCGTTCACTTTCTCCAGCCTTTTCTAAACTTCAACTTACTTTAGAGCAAAATAACTTCTGCCACCCCATTTTCCTTTGCCTCATGATGTTCTTACCCAAATTTGACTACAATGGCACTTATATTTATCCCTCGGTCAAGACAGGACACACCTCTATCGCTTTGCGATGCCCAATTCCGTTCACTTTCTCTAGCCTTTTCTAAACTTCAACTTACTTTAGAGCAAAATAACTTCTGCCACCCCATTTTTCTTTGCCTCATGATGTTCTTACCCAAATTTGACTACAATGGCACTTATATTTATCCCTCGGTCAAGACAGGACACACCTCTATCGCTTTGCGATGCCCAATTCCGTTCACTTTGTCCAGCCTTTTCTAAACTTCAACTTACTTTAGAGCAAAATAACTTCTGCCACCCCATTTTCCTTTGCCTCATGATGTTCTTACCCAAATTTGACTTCAATTGCACTTATATTTATCCCTCGGTCAAGACAGGACACACCTCTATCGCTTTGCGATGCCCAATTCCGTTCACTTTGTCCAGCATTTTCTAAACTTCAACTTACTTTAGAGCAAAATAACTTCTGCCACCCCATTTTCCTTTGCCTCATGATGTTCTTACCCAAATTTGACTTCAATTGCACTTATATTTATCCCTCGGTCAAGACAGGACACACCTCTATCGCTTTGCGATGTCCAATTCCGTTCACTTTGTCCAGCCTTTTCTAAACTTCAACTTATTTTAGAGCAAAATAACTTCTGCCACCCCATTTTCCTTTGCCTCATGATGTTCTTACCCAAATTTGACTTCAATTGCACTTATATTTATCCCTCGGTCAAGACAGGACACACCTCTATCGCTTTGCGATGCCCAATTCCGTTCACTTTGTCCAGCCTTTTCTAAACTTCAACTTACTTTAGAGCAAAATAGCTTCTGCCGCCCCATTTTCCTTTGCCTCATGATGTTCTTACCCAAATTTGACTTCAATTGCACTTATATTTATCCCTCGGTCAAGACAGGACACACCTCTATCGCTTTGCGATGCCCAATTCCGTTCACTTTGTCCATCCTTTTCTAAACTTCAACTTACTTTAGAGCAAAATAACTTCTGCCACCCCATTTTCCTTTGCCTCATGATGTTCTTACCCAAATTTGACTTCAATTGCACTTATATTTATCCCTCGGTCAAGACAGGACACACCTCTATCGCTTTGCGATGCCCAATTCCGTTCACTTTGTCCAGCCTTTTCTAAACTTCAACTTACTTTAGAGCAAAATAGCTTCTGCCGCCCCATTTTCCTTTGCCTCATGATGTTCTTACCCAAACTTGACTTCAATTGCACTTATATTTATCCCTCGGTCAAGACAGGACACACCTCTATCGCTTTGCGATGCCCAATTCCGTTCACTTTGTCCAGCCTTTTCTAAACTTCAACTTACTTTAGAGCAAAATAACTTCTGCCACCCCATTTTCCTTTGCCTCATGATGTTCTTACCCAAATTTGACTTCAATTGCACTTATATTTATCCCTCGATCAAGACAGGACACACCTCTATCGCTTTGCGATGCCCAATTCCGTTCACTTTGTCCAGCATTTCTAAACTTCAACTTACTTTACAGCAAACTAACTTCTGCCACCCCATTTTCCTTTGCCTCATGATGTTCTTACCCAAATTTGACTTCAATTGCACTTATATTTATCCCTCAGTCAAGACAGGACACACCTCTATCGCTTTGCGATGCCCAATTCCGTTCACTTTGTCCAGCCTTTTCTAAACTTCAACTTACTTTAGAGCAAAATAACTTCTGCCACCCCATTTTCCTTTGCCTCATGATGTTCTTACCCAAATTTGACTTCAATTGCACTTATATTTATCCCTCGGTCAAGACAGGACACACCTCTATCGCTTTGCGATGCCCAATTCCGTTCACTTTCTCCAGCCTTTTCTAAACTTCAACTTACTTTAGAGCAAAATAACTTCTGCCACCCCATTTTCCTTTGCCTCATGATGTTCTTACCCAAATTTGACTTCAATTGCACTTATATTTATCCCTCGGTCAAGACAGGACACACCTCTATCGCTTTGCGATGCCCAATTCCGTTCACTTTGTCCAGCCTTTTCTAAACTTCAACTTATTTTAGAGCAAAATAACTTCTGCCACCCCATTTTCCTTTGCCTCATGATGTTCTTACCCAAATTTGACTTCAATTGCACTTATATTTATCCCTCGGTCAAGACAGGACACACCTCTATCGCTTTGCGATGCCCAATTCCGTTCACTTTGTCCAGCCTTTTCTAAACTTCAACTTACTTTACAGCAAACTAACTTCTGCCACCCCATTTTCCTTTGCCTCATGATGTTCTTACCCAAATTTGACTTCAATTGCACTTATATTTATCCCTCGGTCAAGACAGGACACACCTCTATCGCTTTGCGATGCCCAATTCCGTTCACTTTGTCCAGCCTTTTCTAAACTTCAACTTACTTTAGAGCAAAATAACTTCTGCCACCCCATTTTCCTTTGCCTCATGATGTTCTTACCCAAATTTGACTTCAATTGCACTTATATTTATCCCTCGGTCAAGACAGGACACACCTCTATCGCTTTGCGATGTCCAATTCCGTTCACTTTGTCCAGCCTTTTCTAAACTTCAACTTATTTTAGAGCAAAATAACTTCTGCCACCCCATTTTCCTTTGCCTCATGATGTTCTTACCCAAATTTGACTTCAATTGCACTTATATTTATCCCTCGGTCAAGACAGGACACACCTCTATCGCTTTGCGATGCCCAATTCCGTTCACTTTGTCCAGCCTTTTCTAAACTTCAACTTACTTTAGAGCAAAATAGCTTCTGCCGCCCCATTTTCCTTTGCCTCATGATGTTCTTACCCAAATTTGACTTCAATTGCACTTATATTTATCCCTCGCTCAAGACAGGACACACCTCTATCGCTTTGCGATGCCCAATTCCGTTCACTTTGTCCAGCCTTTTCTAAACTTCAACTTACTTTAGAGCAAAATAGCTTCTGCCGCCCCATTTTCCTTTGCCTCATGATGTTCTTACCCAAACTTGACTTCAATTGCACTTATATTTATCATTGTTTATCTTTTCTCAAACGTCAGCAGTGTAATATTTCTTCCAGCGGTCTTCTTTACCATGTTCGCTTACCTTAGATCTCTCAACGGTTTTTGTCTCCGGTAATGCTCATACCGTACATCGCTTTCTTTTGTATATGCTTTTTGTATATCCTTTCTCTGGTGTACAGTAGTATAAAAATCTCTCCCAAGTGTTCAATGAATCGCACCTGATGAAGGACGGACTCTGAAAGCTTGTTTTTCAGAAAAATTAATATTTCTATCTCTTTACGTATTTTGTTTTTGGATTGTCCAACGACGTTCTGTCTTCACAAATGAGCATGCCCAAGAGATGATAACTTTGAACGTCAACTGCTACCACCCAAGCAGCACAATGTACTGAAAGTCGAGTGCGATGGGGTGGACGGGTATATGGAAGGCCTTGAACAGATCCGTGGAACTAAAGAACATTGATAAGACGCATACCGTCCACCCCCATTGCACCCAGCTTTCAGTGCATTGTGCTGCTTGGGCAGGCTGCAACATATCTTATCTACAGTTATCATATCTATAAGGGTCCTTTCTGCAGGGATTTAGGGACACCGATTTGGAGATACTCGAGTGGCTACTGTGTATAACAAAAAGCAAAAAAGAAAGAAAGAGCAAGGAAGAAAACGCATACGTGACGCCTTTATGCCTTAAAACGTAATGCCAGAATAATCCCATTACTTCTCTAAAGTAATGGCATTAATAACGCGATAAAGTAATGTAATGCACTAGTTTATTTTTTTTTATTTTTTTTTTTGACACAGGGTTTTCCTCCGAAAAAAATGGCCAGGGGCTAAAGAAAAAACGGAGTGCTCTACATAAATGGAACCAACTGTACGTGTTTGCAGTAGTGTGCTCTATCGAAAAATATTTTTTCGTCGTCCCTTGTCAATGAATTATACCGGTAATTAATTTTCTAACCTTTTAATTATAAAAGCTAACAATTTGTTCTAATCAGAACATCTCATCTCTTCGGTCACCTGATACCAAAGCCGCTTTCAGAACAAAAATCCCTTCGATAGATCATTAGCAAAAAAAAAAAGTCCGTGAAGGAACACATTTTTTTTTCTTTATTTTGTTCATTGCGCATCTCTAGAGTCGCGTCTTTCCTTCAACCCCAATGTGAGAGGGTGAAAGAGCACAGAAGGGCCTTTTTTGTTCCGTTCAAAAAAAGGCCCCTCTTACCTCGAGCACATCTGCAAAACAGCGTCTCACATCCTTCTAAAAACTCACGTGCACAGCGTCAACAAAGCCAACACAACGACTGTGCTCAAACTGGTGTCACAGACGAGAGAAAAAAAATATTGCGAAGAAAATGCCACTGGAAAAAACCAAACTTGCCCCCGCCTTAAAGTAGCCCCACTTTACCCTGTGCCCAGGCGTCAGAAAGACAAGACATGACATGACATGACATGGTCCATTCCATGACATGGTCTGCGTTGACATCATTGTCACACTTATTGTCCAATTGTGAAGTGTCTATCGCGATTCGTGTCCTTGGTCTTTCTTCAAGGTAGATGATACGATCTTTGGCCTCGCCATTCGTTCCACGACATGGTCTGCGCTGACATCATTGTCAGACTTCTTGTCCAATTGCGAAGTGTCTATCACGATTCGTGTCCTTGGTCTTTCTTCAAGGTAGATGATACAATCTTTGGCCTCGCCATTCGTTCCACGACATGGTCTGCACTGACATCATTATCACACTTATTGTCCAATTGCGAAGACTCTATCATGATCCGTGTCCTGTGCACCGCCATGTCTTCTGAAGAACTGACAGAGTACAATGTGTCACTTTGGTCTCAGTTTCTGTGTCGGGATCTCCAACGACTGTGTCGACGAGAGGAATATTTCATGAGCCTTCTGAATGTAGATGACGACTTCGATTACTTCGACCATTTTCTATTTTCGATGGCAATTTTCTCTGGCCCACGACCCGATCCGCCTGCGCAGAGTCTTCTTTTACAATATCTGCGCAGGCGGTAAAGACGTTCCATTTTCTGCTCGGACGTGGTTGGCGAAGAATGCGACTTTGGATGCCAGACCACGCGGAGCTTGTGTAGATGACCTCGGACTCCAGTGTTGCAATATGTTGAAACACAATATTGTGTTGACCACGTAGACGTATACAGGTGACTTTGATCAGTTGTAGCGTAGATGTACGAATATTTTGCTCCATCGGGCGTTAGATAGGTAGATGATGACATTTTTCCGTTTTGCTGGCGGCATTCAGAGCCTCGTTGGCCGGGTTCGCTGTGGTATTTCGAACCCGTTACCAGCTCCCACCGCGGGGAGGTGAGGTTGAATGCCGCAGTTGTTGGGAGCCAATGAATCCGAGGTCGTAAAAGGGTCCGGGGGCAGGCAAGTAGGGGTCGAAGTCAGAAGAAACAAAGAAAATCCGTAAGGTCTCACAGTGCGCGGAGATGTTTGTAGAGGACCTCTACGAGGGCCTTGGGCATGGCGGTGGATGAGTTGGCGGGCGAGAGGATGGCGAGGGCAATGGAACGGATGAGTCGCGTAGTGTCATCAACCGTGAGATGTCGTCGGTGATGGGAGACGACGTACCTGACGCAGTCGAGGCACTCGTCCTGCAGGCACAGATTGTCCTGCAGGACGTCACAGAGCAGGTTGGCGACGGCAGACACGTAACCGCCGACGTTGTGGCAGATGTTCAGTTCCTTCCGGAGGTTCTCGAAAGCCCCCGGAAGGCGAGAGACGATGCGGCGATAGTGAAAGTGCATCATCATGGGCACCGCATCGGGTGTCGGCAAGCGCCCGAAGAAGAGGACAGACAGGAAGGAAAGGAAGCGGGACATCGTGAGCGAGAGTGTCAGCGAGACAGGTTGAAGGGGTAAATTGAAATGTGAAATTGTGGTCCCCCTTCTCGTCTTTTGTGAAACCCTTCTCATCTTTTGTGAAACGGTCGTTCGGCACTTCACGTTTTGGGTGAGCGACAGTCCAACTGAATTAGGAGAACATAATTACGAGGAAAATGTGTTATTGTTCGACTTGAACGCCAGGTTAGGACAGGGCTGTGTAGATAACATCCGTCGACGGTGCTTCACTGCGCTTCAGATGTAAGTGTATATAAGGTGTCTGTATGACATGGTCGCTGTATTCTAGAAGGTCGTGGATGCGAGCTCACTTTGGCGTCCTGGAATGTCAGATTCTTGAACGTGCGCGGAGCGCCACCGCCTAGCGAGTCCGTGGAGTAACGGGGCACCGTACCTACAGTCATGGCTTCCGAAGTGATTCGTGGGTCGGTGGAAGATTCTGGACGGTGAAGGGGCCGAATTACGCCGAACATGGTGTGTTCCTTGTTCGTGTCACCAAATGTAGAGGAGATGGACTTCCTCCACACGAGTCCTGACCAGCGGTAATTCAACGTCACAGCGGGCAGGCGTGCTTGGCCTCACGCTAGGGCAGTGCCGGACGAACTGGCTGCCGGGTACTGCCGGGCGCAGTAGCGCGCGCCAGCAAAGGCACGTCTTCGTCGTCTTCCACGGGCCACCACATGCGCTTGTGGCGCAGTAATCAGATACATGTTCCAAGCTCCTTGAAATCATCACAAGGAACTACAAGGAACGTACGCAGTTCACTTGTGATACAACGCCTCCCAGTAAACCAAGAATATCCTGGAGACGTCCAAAATGTGTCGCAGACAATCAAGACGTCAAGACATCCTATGTACATCCCATGGATATTCGTGATTGGATCCAAACTATGTCGCAGATGTCACAACTATCCCCTCAAAATATTTTAGTTGTTAGGGATATCCAATTCTGTATATCCTCTGTACGTCCCAAGGAGAATATCTTGGGTACACAGAGATTCGGATATTCTGCGGTGACCGCCTCACGAACAAAAAAGAACGTGCCAAACAGGTGCTGAACGACGTCTCTCAGAAACATTCCTGTGCAAGATTGCAAGATTTTGCTCCTTCTAAAACTGACCGTCTATGTTACATTGAGCACTTATTGCGAAAGAAGGGAGATGCGGAATTCTGTGGCACTCTCAAATTTGACTTTCGATGAACCTGAGTGTCTCAGACCAAGAGCAGTAAGAAACACAGGCGTTACCTCGTTGCAGATTTAATACACCACTCAACCCCTCACTTGACTGTTGTTATTGTGCATTATCGAATTATACTTAGACAGCTCCTCCTCCGTGTTGTTTGGGAGGCGAGCAGTTCCGGCGGAACTTCGCGCGGCAAGCAATATATTGTATTTGCTTTCTCTTGGAAAGTGAATGCTAGTACCTTTCGAAGCCCATTCTGGACTGTGACCTTTTCCGTTTCTCTGTTTGCTTTATTTAAACCGCCGCGCTCTGTGTCCGTTATGGGAAGTGCCAGAAACGCGCACAGAGAAGAAACAGGGAACGAAATAGTTATATTGTGGCCACTCACTATAGTTACAGGTCAGTTAATGGTGCCGACACCCACCACCACCACCACAACTACTCTCGCAAAATGTTTCAAAATATGTGTTCCTGGCACACGGATCGGAAGGTGGCGCCAATGTCCTCTGAATGTCTGAATGTCCATTAGTTGAGTTAGTGGGACGTCCCGTGGATGTGGAAAAAAAGTGGGACAAATGGGCATCCACAGGACGTACAAAAGACTTCTACAGGCTCTGCGCGAGCCTCCCTGGGATATCCAAATCTCACGCTCAGGATGTTATGTGGATGTCGCTGGTATGTAGATGGTTTACTGGGTTATGTCATCGAATTCATAATCGGTTGACATTGGCATCACAGGCCCTGCCCAATCTTAGTTGAACAAAATTGTTCAGTTCAGTTTATTTTTGCATAAAAAGATGATGGGGGACTGCGCAAAAAGCAATTGAAATGTGCTTGACAAGGCCCAGCCTCCCTGCGTTACATTTGGCCATCAGCTGCGGTTAGTTTAACCAGAGGATTTTTTTTCTTTTTCACTTAACGTACGTCCAGCGCCTCCAGGGTGGCTTTTATACCCGGAAATTAGACTGAATTTTTTTCAGTGTTATTATTGAGGTTGACGGGAATTGTCCAACACCATTAACCACATTTGTAAAGCGATACAAATATCGTACACAAAGCTGCATTCACTCGAGTTCACATATTTTCTTGCCTTCTCTCCTGTTCTTTCATGGCACTTTAGGCCATAAAATGTGATCTTCAATCAATGACAGTATTCTATTCAGGAAGTAAGAACCACTGCCACTGAAATGAAGCTGAACCATTGTGCGCCCACAGGGAGCAAGATCCAAAGCGTCTGAATTGTTGGACAAAAGCAAAAACGATCTAGGCGTGTTGCACTCCTCCGCAGGCAACTCAATGTCTAACTCAACTGTTCACGCGCTGCACATATGCAGCGCCATTTTGTGTCCGAAATAACTTCCAAGTAACTCGTTTTTTTTAATAACTCCGTAACAGCGAATTACATTTCAGCCTGAGGAACTTCCTTATGAACTTAGTGACATTTTTTACACAGTAACTTAACTCGTAACAGGTTCTTTTTTATGGGTAACTTGTCGATCTATGCATATCAGCCATTGAAAAAGCATCAACTTTGAACTGCTCGTTTTTTCCATAAAAACTGTCCATAAAAATAAAATCATATTAAGAATCCATAAAAATTTCCATAAGAATAAAAATTCCATAACAAATGAAAAACACCCTGTATGATAGTGGAATCAGTACTAGTAGAAAGTACGTAGAAATAAATGCTCCATACATTTGAAAGACAGAGGGTGAAAAATCAAATTTTTTCCAACAATTTTTCCCCCGATCAGGGATATGGAACATGTTGATGCTGACTACGGTTCAACGATGCTAGTTCAAAGTCCACTCTCACGTATCCGTCGACGACGCTGAAAGCTCTACTGTTTCACAGTGCGTTCTCACTACCACAAGGAAGTTCCTTGGAACACAACACTATCCGTGTATCCACATGGGCGACATTCCCCGCAGATGCGGAAGACGCAAAAATCGTCATAGCCCGCTGAGCGCGAGTGCTCAACGTCCAGTGTTCAAGTACACTGCTAACCGTGGGGAATATCCTGCGACACAGTCACAAGATATTCTTAGCAGACAACAGGAAAGACGCTGACGGCCGCGTCTGCAAAGTGTCTTCTGCCCAGTGTCGCCTGCCAAGTGTCGCCTGCCAAGTGTCGCCTGCCAAGTGTCGCCTGCCCAGTGTCGCCTGCCCAGTGTCGCCTGCCCAGTGTCGCCTGCCCAGTGTCGCCTGCCCAGTGTCGCCTGCCCAGTGTCTTCTGCCCAGTGTCTTCTGCCCAGTGTCTTCTGCCCAGTGTCTTCTGCCCAGTGTCTTCTGCCCAGTGTCGCCTGCCAAGTGTCTTCTGCCCAGTGTCGCCTGCCAAGTGTCTTCTGCCCAGTGTCTTCTGCCAAGTGTCTTCTGCCAAGTGTCGCCTGCCAAGTGTCGCCTGCCAAGTGTCGCCTGCCAAGTGTCGCCTGCCAAGTGTCGCCTGCCAAGTGTCGCCTGCCAAGTGTCTTCTGCCCAGTGTCTTCTGCCCAGTGTCGCCTGCCCAGTGTCGCCTGCCAAGTGTCGTCTGCCCAGTGTCGCCTGCCAAGTGTCGTCTGGGAAGTGTCGCCTGCCAAGTGTCGTCTGGGAAGTGTCGTCTGCCAAGTGCGCAGTACGCCACTCCCGATGTTCCGCATCGTGTGAATGCTCGCATGACAGGGGGCAGAACTTTGTCTCTGCGAGCAGTGTTTTTTGCTTTTTCTTCCGCTAGAATCTTCCATCGGGATGTCGCTCGTGTGAATACGCACTATCCTGCGCGTGCGCCATCTCGTGTTCCCGACGGCGCTCTTGCCGCAGGAAAGACCCGCAGGTGGAGCACTCGTAGATGTCACGTTCCTTGTGTGTGTACCGGATGTGCTGTCTCAGGCTACCCTTCCCTGCAAAGCTTTTGGGACACAAGGGGCACAAGTGCGGCTTCTCACCCGTGTGGGTCCTCTCGTGTACCTCAACGTGGCACAACTGATTGCTGCAGTAATCGCAAAGCTTGCACTGGAATGTTCCGTGAAGCTGTCGCTCGTGTGAACACGCACTATCCTGCGCGTGTGCCATCTCGTGTTCTCGAAGGCGCTCTTGCCGCACGAAAGCCCCGCAGGTGGAGCACTCATAGATGCCACGGTCCTTGTGTGTGTACCGGACGTGCTTTCTCAGGCTACTCCTTCCTGCAAAGGTTTTGGAACACAGTGGGCACACTTGCGGCTTCTCACCCGTGTGGGTCCTCTCGTGTACCTCAACGTGGCACGACTGATTGCTGCAGTAATCGCAAAACTTGCACTGGAATTTCCCCTTTTTCTTGGCCCTGCAGGAAGGCATCTTGCGCCGCTCTTCCGAAGATACTGCGGTGCTCCGAGGGAAGCACTGGAAGGAACAGTCTTCTTCCTGCTTGGCGACGCCTGCAAGACAAACAGAGCGACCGTCAAGTTGTGCGTGCGGGGGGTAAAGTACGTTGCTCGCATGCTGCCTGTGGCGGGTAGTTCTCTTAGACTACACTCCGAGAAAAAAAGAGTGAAACGGGGAGTTAATTGCAGCTTCTACTCCCCTGGTCTGCCCCCCACCACAATTACTCCCTAATTTAGTCCCCTAACCTGACATTTACTTACCAGGACTGCAAACTGTCACTAAACTTCGCGCATGGTCTCCTGAATGCAACAGTCTATGTAAATATGTGCCCTTGGTCGATCCGAGCGGCATAAGGCTGTATAACGCAGACAACGTAGCAATTTGCCAGCCGCACAGAGTAAGAAACAGCTAGGGCACCTTTCTTCGCAAGTTGTGCCCTATGTATGGCGCAAGATTTTGTTTAACTCGATATACAGTGAAACCTTCCTATGTTGGACACCCGCGGTTCAGCCGAGGCGTGTCCTACCTATAGAGGTGTCCGAGTTACAGAATGAGGGAAACAAAAAAATGGAAAAGATCACAGCTGTGTTGCCAGAAATGTCGCCCTTCTTCAATTTATGGCCCTTAGCCGAGTTCGAGGTAACGCTGTGGTAACTTTCAGAGGAACTCGTTCCTTTTTTAGGTAACTTTGCCAAAGTAACTTAAGTTAAGTTCCAAGTTACTTTTAACTCGATTTTCACTCACGTCCACATATTTTCTTGCTTTCTCTCCGGTTCCTTCGTGGAATTTTTTGCCATAAAACGTGATATTCAATCAATTACAGTATTTTATTCAGGAAGTAAGAACCGCTGCCATTGAAATGAAGCTGAACCATTGTGCGCCCACAGGCCCACGCCCACAGGCCACACGCCCACAGGCCACACGCCCACAGACCTCTACCAGAGAAACATTCGTCATGTCATAGACAGACTGAAACCGAAACAAATCGGAAGGAGAGGGCTGGGTTCCACGAACGGGCACTTGTTCGCTGCCTCCCACTGAAAGAAAAGTAGGACCGAGGGTCGCGTCCCTTTAAGGGACCATATCGTAATCCCCTCAAGACCGTGGCTCTTGGGCGCGACCTTGTTCACCTCTAGCTTCGAGCGTAGTTCAATTCTACCAAATTTTGGCGCTGTTGAACACTATGACGTCATTTGTTTACAAACAGGGAGAGGTCTATTGTTGAACATAAACGAAAACGATCTAAGCATGTTGCGCTCCTCCGCAGGCAACTCCAGGTCTAACTCAACTGCTCACGCGCGCTGCACCTGCGTAATGGTATTTTGTGTCCGAAGTACCTTGGAAGTAACTCGTTCTTTTTTATAAGTAACTCAGTAACTGCGAGTTACATTTCAGGCTGAAGAACTTCGTTATTAACTTAGTTACATTTTGCACACGGTAACTTAACTTGTAACGAGTTCTTTTTGATGGGTAACTTCTCAATCTATGGTCCTTAGTGGTTCCTCTACCCACTCTTCACTAATAATTATTAGCGATTTTAGTAGATTCAATTCCGTTCAGATTCCACTCAATGGCATTACCTCTGGAGCTTTTCGAGCAGCGAGGACTTGTCCTCTGGTGCGTCATCCCGTTTTTAATTGCTTTGGTAAAGTGCGCATTTAAAGGCTCTAGACAAACCGAAGACAAGTGCTTACATAAAGAATTACAATGTAGACTGACAGCACTTGTTTTTGGACTCGAAATACTAAAGCAACAAAATGCTGAGACCAGTATAGGGGAAAAAAGGGGCGAAAGTCAAGTCCACTGGCCCATTTTGGTGCAGAGATGGGTCGATATTGAGGTAATTTGGCCAGGATTTTGTCCGACTTAGTAGGGAAAACCCTGTCCTACTTCCGAGATAGGGAGGTGTCCGACAGAGAATTTCGTCCTTATGTAGTTTCAATGGCCGTGCAATGAGATCTTGTCCGACATGGGGAGTTGTCTGATGTAGGGAGGTGTCTGACTTTGGAGGTTTTACTGTATCACGGTTGACGGTTTGCTTCAAAGTATTTTCATGCAAGCACACCAATTATGTACCCGGGACTCTTAAAACAGCGCGTGAAATTGCGGTGACCACTCTGTAGAGTGTATTTACTCCCGTGCAACTACTCTCGAAAGGGACTATCTTTTGTGGCAACGCACTTGTTCCCCAAAAGAAGTAAAAGTACTCCTTTTTTTTTTTTCTTAGAGTGTACCGTTGGTCCTGATGAACTGTTTAAAAACATCTGCCTGAAACTTACTGAATCCCTCGGAACCTTCCTCTCCTGCGGGCGCACCCTTGCACGATCCCGCGGACGCTCTTCTTCTTGCTGAGAGAAGCCTCTCGAGGGCTCGTTGATGGTCCGGTCTCGGCTGCTGGGACTTCATGTGCGCCATCAGGTAACTCTCGTGCGTGAACGCGATGGAACACACTTCGCAGAATTTAGGGCGGTGTGTGTCCCTTCGGTGTGTCCCTTCGGTGTGTGTCCCTTCTCTGGTGTGTGTCCCTTCGTGGCCTTCGACGTCAGACGCGTGCACGCTGGAGTAACTGCAGTGTCGGCACTTGAACGTCTCGCTGTCGGCCCCGCGTCGCTCCTTCCTGGAATCCTCTTCCAGGGCGGATGCGATGCCACGAGGGAAATCTTCGAAGGATATGTCTTCCCCCGCCTCCGTGTCACCTGTAACCATAGAAACCATGAGGAGAGAGGCTAGAAGAAAAGCTGGGAAAGAGAGTAGCGACGGGGAGGGGCCTAGAAGTTGTGCGGGGACAACAACTCCTCGTAACGTTCAAGTCTCGGAGGCGCCACGGTCGGTGTTGTGTGCTCGGCCATGACCTTTTAACACGACCTACTGGATTGCAGTGATGGCCACTAGCTACCTCTACAGTAGTTTCACTATAACTACTAACTATGTATGTGTTTGTCCTTTCTGTGTTGCTCCAGCCACAGAACGTCAGTTCTCTCTTGTTCAACAGTTGCCGCTTGCGTCGATCCCGTCGTATGATTGTGTGTATGAGTGAGAAAAATGTAAGAGGGAAAGGGGGATGAGTGAGAGAGGGTGGCTGGTTTGTCCCTTTAGATGACGCACCATTGGAAGTCGCTGAGAAGGCATGTTAGCTTAGCTTAATAGCTCAATTGGTAGAGCCCTGGACCGGTAATCCAGAAGATGTGGGTTCGAGTCCTACAGCTGGCTAACCCTTTCAGTGACTTTCCTCTTTCATCAAACTACTAACTACTTTCTAACGTAGTTTAACTAGTAGTTCAACTATTTTTAAGGGGAGGTAGTTAAAACCACTTCTTTAACTACTGCAACGTAGTTTAACTACATCTCTAACTACTTGACGTTGTCCATCAGCACCAATCCCATTCTATAGTGTTCTTGGACACCGAAATATATGAATCACAAGCAGAGATGAAAGTGAAGATTTAGTACCTACGCAAGGCACAATTGCTCTGCACCTCCAATCTCAAACTCGAAATAGTAGTTTAACTAGTAGTTGCACACTACATTTCTGCAAGCAGTTGATAACTACTTTTTAACTACAATCACATACTTTAACTGGTAGTTCAACTACATGTAGTCAACTACTGGCCATCACTGCTAGATTATAACGATCATGTTATAATTGGCAACTGCTATGAGGAGCCCATCTGCGTGATCCGCTAGGGCAGCGTTTCCCAAACTTTTGGCGGTGACGGACCCCCGGAAGCGATGAGAACCAATTCACGGACCCCCCCCCCCCCCACACACACACACATGCAACGCAATTGCATGTTTGTCTGCTCCGTTTCGAGCCAAGATAACACACTGCTACGCCATTCCGTACTTTTTCTTCGATGGTGCACTGCTTGTCAACTCTCAAGATTGATAATACCAAACAGAGGTATCATCTGTAGTGCCACCATCGCTGCAAGAGGTCCGCAGGCTGCAAAATATAAAATGCGCTAAACACAGGCGAACTCGAAGCAAAACGATATGACGCACTGTATTTCCCATGCTAGCCAGTGCATAACCAGCAACCTCGTCAGCTGCTGCGTGCTTTCGATACAGCTTCAGAAACGATTCCGGACTGGTTTCTTCTTCTTGTTTGAATGTGTATGACGCGGACAAACGTGCATTGCGGGACTTTTCTATCAGAAATTAGAAGCTAGCCATTGAAGCATGCTTGCAACAATTTTGGAAGTTCTGGGTGTTTGGAAATCGGGCAGCATGTACGAGCGCGTGTTTGTGGGGACGAAAATCCTCACTGAAATGTGAGAGACTGTCGCGGACCCCCACGGACACTCTCGCGGACCCCCAGGGGTCCGCGGACCACACTTTGGGAAACACTGCGCTAGGGGTCCTACTCATCATGATTGGACAATGGAAATCTGAATTTTGAACGAGCAGAAGCAGACGTACGGCTACCCTAGCAGACGATAGCAACAGCTCCAATGAAAACGCGTCGAATGATGATGATAATCAACTTCAGAAAGAAGCATCTGTGTAAGTATAAGTATAAAGTAAGTAAGTATAAGCATCAAGTATAAAGTATTGCAGAAATTGAGGAAGCCATAACCGGGCCGATGAGCAGCGCCACCACTACCTTCCAAATGCGGCGCTGGGAAGATGTGCCGATGACATTGAACATTGTCGTAATAATCTAGTATATCGTGCCTTTGTACACGTGAAGACCAGGCACATTCGGCACCTTGGTAGCCAATCCAAATCGAGATTGCTTCCGCTGGGTCGGTGTGCTATGCCGTGTGCGAATTGCGTTTGTTTTGTCCGCTCTCATTGTGCGAGCCTTGACTGAGTCTTATTCCTTAAGGGGGAATCACTTCAGAAATCTATGGGCGATTTTCGTTCGCACAAGGCCCGTAAACATTCTAAACTATCATCATAGCATTGCTACTGGCGTGTTCTCTTAGCTTTCCTCTAGTCAATGACGTATTTATTACGGGACAAGGTTGAGACGTCGATTTTTCATAAATTAAAGTTTGGTGCGTCTCGAACATGTGCTGCCATCTCGATAGAGTGTCGCACACCAAAATATTTGCGAATTCTCGCTCAATACCAATCGACGAATAGTCCTGGAATTCTACAAAATGTGTCATTGACAGGAGCCAGAGCCGTTTATAGAGAGAGTTTGGCCATTGGGAGGAGCCTAACATAAAGCGCGTCATGCGACGTCACGGCAGAACGACCTCCCTCGTCGCGCTCTATTGTTGTCCAGTCGTCAACCGGTCGGACGCCATATTGATGCTGATCGTTGTTTACTATCCAAGGAGAGAACCCAAGCAGCACAATGTACTGAAAGTCGAGTGCAATAGGGGTGGACGGTATGTGTCTTATCGATGTTCCTTAGTTTCACGAGTCTGTTCAAGGCCTTCCACCTACCCGTCCACCCCTATTGCACCCGACTTTCAGTACATTTTGCTGCTTGGGAAGACACGTGCGTACTTCTTGCTTCGAAGGCCTTTCGTCCTTGAACTGTTTCTGTTCGGCAACAAAGCCCCCCTTATCACTTACGCCAGTGGGTCATAAGCCGGTTATTCCTGTAGATTACACTCAACACGGCCACGAAGGTGTCGACCAGCTGGCGGACAGCATCAATATGGCGCGGACTAGATGGCTGATAAGCGGTATTCCGCTCGGATTCCGGCTTTTTGGGCGGCGCAACGACGACTCTGACGTCAAAATAAGCTCCTCCCATGAGGCGGCAAAAGATCAAAGAATGGCCAAGCTCTCCCTATAAATGGCTCTGGGTAAAGCAAGGAGAACGCGCCAGTACTTCTCTTTCGACGATATTTTACGCCGTTTCTCAGCGATGTGCGAACAAACTTTCTCTACTGTCTTCCGCAGAAGTGGTTCCGGCTTGAAAGGAGACTCCGGAAACGATTCGAAAAAAAAAAACTTTAGGTGAGCGTCTTACCTAACGCGGATCGCTTCCTTGATACCGAATACCACATTCGCATTCATTTTTTTGTGCGAGTAATTAATTCGTAAATGAGGACAATACCAAACCGAAACCAGCATGCAAAGCGTACAGCGGTTCGCTCGGAGGAAGATACTGTGACGTCACCTGGCATTGTCGTCTGCTACGAAGCTTCCACGCGGGATGACGTCGGCAGTGTGGAAGTACAGGGTGTGTGCAGAAAAACATGACCCGCGTTTAGGCACATAGCTTGTTGCCTACCTAACTAACGAACTTCCGGTGGCGCACGATGGCGCATTTATGCGTGCGAAATCTGTAGAAAAATTGTGGAAGCCATACCCAGCTTAAAAAATAAACGGAACGACGAAAACGTCGGCTTCCGTGCATCAGAATAGGGCAACATGGTGGACAATAGGGTGTATGTGAAAGGGCAACGTGGTGCACGTAGGAGAGTTGTGTTCAAGTACCGCTAGGGGAGCTATCGGTGCATAAATCGAAACGATGTCCCACATGGATGCTCATCGGTAGTACCCCTAGCGGTGCCTGCACATAACTCTCATGAGACGGAAATGCACTACAATGCACTGTCATGACCGCCCTATTCTAATGCATGGAAGCCCATGTTTTCGCGCTCTGTTTATTTTTTTACACTGAATATGGCTTCCAGGATTTTTTTGTAGCTTTCGGACGCATAAATACGCCGTCGTGCGCCACCGGAAGTTCCTCGGCTAAGTAGACAACGAGTTACATGTAAAAGTGCGGGTCATGTTTTTCTGCACACACTCTGTACTTATACAGTGCTGAAAATACTTGTACGTACCTACGTACGTTATGCGAAACGTGCTGTCTGTCTGTGTGCCTCTGGAACGCTTCTGAGGATGTATCTGCGTGCCCACGGACCACATGGCAACAACTGAGCCGTCGCAGATGGATCGCAGTGATGACAGTGTCCGTGCAGACATTTTATCCCTGCAAAGGAAGTGATCCCTCACACTCTAAGAAAAAAAGGGGTACTTTTAGGGACTAAATGCATTGCCACAAAAAAAAATAGTCCCTTTCGGGAGTAAATGGATGTCACAGAGTGGAGACTGGATTTCACGCGCTGTTGTAAGAGTCCCAGGTACATAATTCGTGTGCATGCATGAAAATACTTTGAAGCAAACCGTCAACCGTGATATATCGAGTCATATAAAATCTTGCGCCATACATAGGGCACAATTTGCGAAGAAAGATGCGCTAACTGTTTCTTACTCTCTGTGGTTGGAAAATTGCTAAGTTGGCTGAGTAATACAGCTTTATGCCATCAAAATGACCAAGGGCCAGTGGCGTCGGAACTAATTTTTCACTGGGGGAGCGAAAAAAAAGTGCTACATTAAACATCATCATCATCATCACTTATTTTCCTTGAGTGATCATGGTACAGTGGCTGTACTCATGGTGGCGTTATACATGGTTGCTGCACGAACTGTAAACGTGTACCTAGCAAATGACATGTGCATATTTGTACAGTAGAGCTAAAGTAACATTGCAGAAGTACTGTAATTAAATAGCGCTTGTTGGTGAATTAGTTCAGTGCGTCCGGCTTTTTTTACTTCTGCGCAGTGCCTAGACCTCTATGGCAAGTAATGTGTAGGGAACTTCGGGTACTTGTCCCCTGGAATCGCCGTCGCGGCATGTACATGTGCCGGGACTGGAAGCGAATATCGTCTGATCCGCAAGCCTTCTGCGAATAAACCAGACTTTCCTGGGCCGGTCTGGAGCTCAGCAAGAATGTGTCCCTTTGTCGTTATAACTCCCGGGCGACTCAATAAGAAAAATGAAAACAGCGGGTAAATTTTGAACATCGGTACGATGGAAAGCGTGGGGTCACCAATCAGGTTAACAGTTAGAATATTCTACTATGACGGGTGGAGATATACACAATATATATAAGACAACAAACAAGCTGCGATACATATCCCACTCCAGAGGTGTTGCCTTCTCCGATGTCTATGGCATTTAATAATCCTGTAACGCTGCTGCAGTCGAGGACTCGGTGGCGCTCCCTCGACGTTGCCACTGCCGACACATGAACACAACACCGGTGCGAAGTTTCGTCTCAGTTCATCGCACTTGTCCTACTACAGGTCTTGTACGCTAGCTCGAAGTGGGCACCCTGGCCACAACCGACTGAAATCTGTGGCTGCGCCTCGCAAACCGCCATTATAACGACCCTCTGTCTTCAACCGGGCGGTTCCTTGGTATCCTTATTTCCCCTAGATGTCTGGTGTCTTGCGTGCCTTTCGCGATTCCCGTTTGCGCCTCTGTCGCCCCCCCCTCCCCAACCCCGTGGATTGAGTCTGGGAATGCTCGCGCCCCCCGTTACACACTTTCTGACTGATTTATTGCACTCCGTACCACAAACCTTGCCATGGTCAACTCCAGAACCCTGTGAACCTGACACCATTGGCATGTAGCTCTTCTCAAACGGTCTCCGCGCACAGTGACAGTGGTAGGATCTCTGTTTATTGTTCTCTAAATTTATGGCCACCGAAAGAACACATGCACGCGCGGGCCATTCCGTTAGACCGTATAAGATTACGACGCTGGGCTGACACTGGGGGAGCCGTGCTCCCCCATTCGTAAATGAGGGGGAGCCGTCGCTCCCCCTGTTCCGGCGCCCCTGCCAAGGGCACATATTTACGAAGACTGTCGCATTCAGGAGACCATTGGAGAAGTTCAGTGACATTTTTTCTGTCCTGGGGAGTAAATGTCGGGACTAAATTTCGGGTTAGGGGACTAAAATAGGGAGTAATTGCAATCTAGGGGAGTAGACTCCCCGTTTTACTTCGTTTTTTCTTAGGGTGCAGGTGTCCACACTCTTAAGAAAAAAAGGAGTGAAATGCGGAGTAATTGCAGCTTCTACTCCCCCTTAGATTGCAATTATACTCTCCCTTTTTGGTCCCCTAACTCCGACATTTACTCCCCAGGACTGCAAATTGTCACTGAACTTTGCGAATGGTCTCCTGAATGCAACAGTATACGTATATACAGGGTGTTTCAAAAAACGTGTCATTCGCACTTTATAAAAAAACGGGACGACGGAAAAATACGGGGTAAACGGCATTTGTGTGGCAACTGAATTTGCCACCTTTTTTTTCGAAAAAATATTTTCATTTGATTTTAATTGAAATAAATTGAATTTCTTTAATTGAACTCCAAAATTTCCCACGTCAACCTCAAGTTTTTTTTACAGAATTAGAGAGCCCGTAGCGAACTTAGTCAGATCCACTAAGAAATCCGCTCGATATTGCAAATGGAACTGCCCAAAAAAAGTCCCGAAATTGCGGCTTCCAAGTTTGGGGTATTCAACGGCGCACCAAATCAGACGCAAAGATTCGTGGAGAGGAGGACTGCTCCTGCCCCCCCAAAAAAAACGTTAGGTTGAGTTGGGAAATTTTGGAGTTCAATTAAAAAAATTCAATTTATGTTAATTAAAATCAAATTAAAATATTTTTGCAAGATGGCAAATTCAGTTGCCACACAAGTGCCCTTTACCCCGTATTTTTCCGTCGCCCCGTTTTTTTATAAAGTCCGAATGACACGTTTTTTGAAACACCCTGTATGTGCTCTGGATCAATTTGATGGCATAAAGCTGTATTACTCAGCCAACTTAGCAATTTTCCACCCACACAGAGTAAGAAACAGTTAGCGCTGCTTTCTTCGCAAATTGTGCTGCTATGTACGTTGTAAGATTTTATATCACTCGACAAACCACTGTTGACTGTTCGATTCGAAGTATTTTCGTGCATGCGCACTAATTTCGTTGCTGGGACTCTTAGAACAGAGCATGAAATGCAGTCTCCGCTCTGTGACATTCGTTTACTTTCGTGTATTTACTCCCGAAAGGGAGTATTTTTTTGTGGCAATGCAATTACAATGAAGTATTGCGCCCATAATTAGCGACTTCGTTAGCAAAAATTGATAGGAAGGTTATGGGTAGCTGCAGCGAATTAGGCATGTTAACTGTCATGAGATATGTGGATATTTTCTCTTATGTGCCCCAAATGAAGTCAGGGAGATTGAGGTCAAAGAAATTTTTGAAAAAAGCGTGGAAGGTTTGAAGTTTACCTTGGAGACACAGGTACAGGGGAGATTGCAATTTCTTGACCTTGCTATCTTTGCGCAGGTGTTTGTTAGCAGTACAAACAAAGATGTAAAAAGCCTTTAACCCCGTATGGGTCTTGTATTTCAAAGACCGTAAAAAAATGGTGTAGCTAGATCGTAATTAATAACGCTCTGAGCAGGTGCTGCATCCACCTGCTGAAAGCTGGTTGTGTAGAGCAAATTCAGAGGTTAGAAGAAGCAGGATATCCTGAGAACATCATTAGGGATATCTTAAACAGAATCATCAGAGAAATAAGTGGTGGCAAAAAAACCGAAAGCCCTGAAAGAAGGAACTTTGGGGTAATTACAGATACCCATAAAGCCTCCCACAGGATAAAAAAAGTAGCTAGCAAGTACAGTGTTGAAGTAGTCTTTCGTAAAAAAACCACTTAAGATCTCTGATTAGGAAGGTAAATCAGGAGCAGTTACCTCGGTGCTCTATAAGTCATGAAAATCAGTTTGTGGACTGTACAGTTGGGGTTGTTTATCGCATACCGTTTAGTTGCGGACATGAATATATCGGGCAAACATCCCGGTGCATTAATGTTATAGGTTAAAGGAACATCGTTATTCGGTTAGCAGGGGGTATGGAAACTTGGTTGAGCATTTAAAAAGTTGCCAGGGTTGTGTTGCTAAATTCCATATGAGACATGCTGATAACTGCTCCAGTCTTGAAGTTTTTGGAAGATTCAAACAGGAGGGACGCAAGATAAGTCTTGTGTTTTTGATAGAGATAAAGCCACTAGGCATGCTGAGAATGTGATTGGGAACCTTGCTGAAGAGGGCGTTGTTGTTCAGGATATAAAGCGGGTTTGATAATAATAAATCCTTGTTCGTCAGTCTGCGCCTGTGAGTTGTGTCGTCTTTTGACCTGTTCCCCGGCACGGGGGTTTTATCGCTTTTAAAGTATGCTGCACCGAACAGCCCAATTTTTAACCATTTTCGAAGACGGGAGTCAAGTCCTGTAGATCACATAAACAAAATACAGAAACCGGTTTCTGTATTTTGTTTACGTAACCTCATTTATCAGTAAACTACCCTAAGGCACGATCGCTTTGTTTAGTGATAAGTTAGGTAACATTAGAGTTACCGAAGTATAGCTCAAAATTCATTATTGAAGTGGATTTGGAGGCAAGGCAAGCTACCGTGGCCCTATTAATCCAACTTCACTAAACTAACCTAAGACATCGTCAACTTGGTTAGTTTAGTGATAAGTTAGATTAATGGGGCCCTGACAGCTTCCCCCTCCAAATCCGTTTCAATAATGAGATGAAGCCGCCTAGGAGAATGACGACACAAAACAAAAGAATACAATTGTTTCGTACGAGAAATGGCGAAGAAATCAGCAAAATCGCGCTAAACAGCGAAGAATTCAACACACGAAGTCGCTTAAAGTTTGCTTGACCGCAATGCACAGAAGTTCGAGGTGAAGCCAACTTTCAAATTGTGACGCCTACCCAAGGAATGCCCTGTATTTCTATTTGTTCCACTTCCGTTACAAACCACGAAGTTTATCTTGGTGTACCCTGGAGATTTCAATGTGAAAATCGTTCGGCGGACTTGAACTACGGCTTATATTTTTAGACTCGGTATATGGCCTTCCATCACTTCCACGCATTATTTCGCTTTTAAACAAACTCACCAACTTTTAAAAGTCACCAGTCCCACTGTTATAGTACACAGCACTGTTATAGTACAGCCATTGGTTCCAACAGGTTTCAGGACGTTCGGTCGGTGGATGGCAGTCGCCTGTTTATGCCGAACGCTTACGGTGAGGACAAGCGTGTTTACAAGTCTCTGCGAAAGGGCTTCCTAGAGGTAGTACAGTCTTAATAGTTGAGGGTATCACGCGTCCATCCACAATTAATGCACAGAAACATGCTGTAAGACGAATAAGAACGACAAACAGAATAAATAGTTCGTTCGCCGTTCTTCACTGCAACTGCTGCACTTCAAAACACAAAGCTCTGGGCGGCGACATGACGTGGTGACGATGTTGATGAAAAAGGTCGCCTGTTCGATGTTGGTACGTCCGTTGAAATCAGATTGATAACTAAAACCTCAAACAACGTCGGTTCAGTGACGACATCTTTTTTTTTTTCTGAAATCGTGGTTTAAGATTTGGTGGCGTTGAAATTTGGCGATCAGCAAGCCGTACTAGTTTTCATGACGAAAACCCGAGACTGGGAAAAAGACGAAAAACAGACGTCGTGTTTTTTTCGTCTGTCGTGTGTCGTTTTGTGTGTCTGTTCGTTTTCGTGTGTCGTCTGTTTTTCGTCTTTTTCCCAGTCTCGGGTTTTCGTCATGGATCTTAGCCACCAGCTCGCTTGCTTTTTAAGCTTTGGCTTTGCTTTTGGTTTTCCGTAGTACTCATGGTAATCGTCATCGCGTCATGTCTGCGCCCTGATGCTCCAGTCAGTCGCTTCTTGAGGCGGGCACAACCTCAGTAATATCTTTTTATAATGTGTTCCGTAAGACCGTTTGAGTTGCACGGCAGAATCATCGCACAATGAAGTTATAGACAGCCACAATGCAGGACGACTCGTTGGAGCTGGCGAGTCGGCGCTTTTCCTTTTTCTGAGGAGCGCGAATGCAGCATAACACCGTCGGAGGAAATTGCAGACAAGTGATGTTTTCTTGCAAACATTTAGCTGTCGTCGGGAATATTCTGATATTGATGTGTGCGTGTTAAGTGGCAGGTTCAGGTCCTGCTGGGTCACGCATGTTTTTTTCTCTTTTTTTTTTTTTTTTCTGAACTGAAAGTGAATTTTCCGATCTTTTCTCGCAATATGGCGTCCTGACGAACGTCTTAAATATCGAGAGGTGATGTTTTTGGAGTCATAGCATGCTACATTTGCAGAAATGAGTAAAGCAGTAAAAGACTGCGATGTCTGTAAGAAGATTTTGTTCCCCCAAATGCTCCGCTATTTATCACGTTGGGTTCGAACCCGGCCGAAGACGCCAGCAACTTGGTGGCAGGGTACAAGTTGCTTAGACACGCCGTCTTCCGCGAGGGACGTTAAATACGGGGTGCCGTGTGATGAGCTTTCATCGCACGTTAAAGAACCCTCAGGTGGGCAAAAGCAATCCACAGACCGACAGCTGTGGCGTCGCTCATGATCTCAGTTGTCTCGCTGCGTAAACACCCAATTATTATTATTATTTATCACGTTGTGAGAGGTTATCAGAAACACGGACCGTGTATATGCGCTCGATCGCCGCGGATACTAGTCGTTTTGTGAATTCGCATGCACCGAAATTATTGGTAGCCGTTTATTTACATGTGTAATACGCGCGTAGTGACGGATATCGTTATAATAAATCGAGACGCACGATGTTTAAAAAAAAAACTGATATACATGTACTTCGCAGTGTGACTGTTGGATTTTTTTTCCCCCTTTGAAGTAACCAACTATAGAAGTAAGAAACAATTTGTTTCCTTTCAGTTTTCGAGTGTAATTCATAAATGCACTGTTTTGCTTTCAGTGTTTAAATGTGATTCATAAAATATTTGTTTTCTTTCAGTTTTTAAATGCGGCGGTGCTATTAACTTGTGATCCCACGCTGTGGATCGCGTGATTACCGTAGCCTATAGCCGAGAGACGAGATTGTTTTTAAGGGTGGTGTTCGCGACGAATCCGAAGCTACGAGGGGTGTTCAAGTGAAACCGGGACTTTCCGTCTCCATAGTGTACAAATGGCTCGTGCTACTTCTTTTTCGTCATTTTCACACCCGTTCACCACGTGGTGGTCTAAAGTTTGTGCAAAACAGAAGACACGTGCTGGACATTATGGCCGACAACGAGGTGAGCGCGCACATCGAACAGCGAATTGTCATGAAGTTTCTCGTGAATGAAGGCGTAAAGTCATCTGTAGTTCACGGAAGACTTCAGGCTCAGTATGGCCACGATACACTTAGCCGTAGCAAAGCCTTTGAGTGGTGCAAACGGTTCCGAGGTGGCCGTACATCAGTGCAGGACGATCCCGGCCGGGGCGGCTCAGAGCCCAGTGTCAGAGTTCCTGAGAACGTCCAACTTCTGGTGCGCCTGATGGTCAAGGACCGACGGATAACATGTCCCGAACTGGCTCGAAAGACGGACCTTTCTGTCGGAAGGTTGAACACTATCATTCATGAACACCTCCAGTTTCGGAAAGTTAGTGCCTCTTGGGTCCCGAGTCAGCTCTCCGTGTTTGACCGACAGAGAAGACTGGAAATCGCCCTAGAGCTAAGGTACCGTTTCGACACTGAAGGACAGCCGTTCCTTGATCGGACCATCACGTGCGATGAAACGTGGGTGCACCATTTCACTCCTGAGTCCAAACTCGCATCAAAACAGTGGAAGCATCCGGGCTTGCCAGCTCCCAAGAAGTTCCGAAGCACCCCGTCTGCGGGTAAGGCCATGGCCACGGTTTTCTGGGACAAGGCTGGCGTTGTTCATGTTGATTTTCTGCCCAGTGGTACCACCATCAATAGTGCATATCACTGCCAGGTTCTCAGGGATGTGCATAAGGCGCTGAAGCAAAAGCGGCCGGGCCTCATCACTGAAGGAGTCCTCCTCCTACAGGACAATGCACGCCCGCATAATGCACATCTCACGACAGGCACCTTACAGGAACTTGGCTGGGAGTTGCTGCCACATCCCCCTTACAGTCCAGACCTGGCCCCCAGCGATTTCCATCTCTCCAGGCCACTGAAGGCGTTGCTTGGGGGCCGCCACTTGAGCTGCGACGACGAGGTCAAGAATGCGGTCCAATCATGGCTGCTATGCGCCGGTAAGGATTTCTACGCTGCTGGCATCCAAGCCCTCGTGAAACGCTGGGACAAGTACATTAGTGCAGCTGGAGATTAAGTCGAAAAATAAAACTAATTTCTCGCCTGTAAGTTGATTTTACTTTTGCGAAAAAGGAAAAGTCCCGGTTTCACTTGAACACCCCTCGTATAAAGCCGGTGTGATATCCTCTTGCGAACAGGTGACTGGGTTACCCAGTCACATGTCTGTAACTCCGTGGACTCTCATTCTCTGCTAGTGTGTCACATTCCCTGCTAGTGTGTCACCCTGAGCATGGAACGTGCCGGAGAACGTTCTGCCAATTTTTGTCCATCACTGTACATATGTGCAGAGTTCGAGGTAACTTGTTACAAGTCACTCATTACTGTAACTAAGTTCCCTTTTTTGCTAACTTGTAACTTAATACTTAGTTTTAACTTTCAGAGGAACTCGTTTCTTATTCAGGTAATTTGCCAAAGTAACTTAAGCTAAGTTCCAAGTTACGTTTGATTCGCTTTTCCCTCACGTCCACATATTTTCTTGCTTTCTCTCCGGTTCTTTCATTGTATTTTTTGCCATAAGACGTGATATTCAATCAGTGACAGTACTTCTATTCAGGAACTAAGAACCGCTGCCATTGAAACGAAGCTGAACCATTGTGCACCCACAAGGACTAAGACGCAAAGCGTTCGAATTGCTGCACGTAAACGCAAACAACTCGAGGTTTAACACAACCGCTCACGCGCACTGCACCTGCGTCGTGCCGTATCGTGTCCGAGGTAACCCCGACGTAACTCGTCCTTTTCTTTTAAAGTAGCACAGAAGTCATTTTTAACACCCAGTTTTCTTCTTATAAAACTGTAAAGTTTGCCAGTAAGATGCACCATGCGAAGTAATTTACACCACAGAGTCATAATTATCGCAGAAACTGAATTTAAAATATGCCGCAAATAGCGACCGTGCGCAACGGTGGTGAAGAGCAGTACCAGCCTGTGATCTGCCTGGAACCTCGCGCTGACGCTATAAGGACTCACTCGCTGATTGGCCTAGAAAAATGTTGTCTGCTACTCCGCTGTCGTCTGCTACTCGGCTGTTCAGGGTTCTGATAAAGCCTTTCTCCTTGCTCGGTAAAGCTTCGGGCGCTCCTTGTATCCCCAATTCTCCGGGAAAACTGGCAAAACAGGTTTACGGCGGCAAAGGAACAATGCGCTGACCCCCACTGATCGGCAAACCAGAACGAGTCTCCTTATGCCGTCATCGGTGACGTGCCATCATACCTCCTCATCCTCGTTATAGCTGGAGTGGCGAGTTAAGGGTGAAGGCGCGGAGCTGTGTTTATGTGAGTTTTTTTCTGGGAAACAAATTGCACACATCAAAACCTTTCGCGCTATTCGGTATAATGACACACACACTTTCATCAGATGTCTTAATCTGAAATTTTTTTGGATGGCCCTCTGTACTCCTTTAAGTAACTCAGTAACTGCGAGTTACATTTCAGGCTGAAGAACTTAGTTGTCGGCTTAGTTCCATTTTTTTCACATGGTAACTTAACTCTTAACGAGTTCTTTTTGACGGGTAACTTGTCGACCTATGCACGTGCCATAGAAAAAGGCACAAGTTGATAAAGGGGCGGAGCTTTAAGGGGTGGGGGTGCCTCGATATCATGGACATAGCGGAAAATTCCTGGAACCGTACCGTTAGCACCACAAAGGGTGTGTCGTCCTCGACCGGAACCCCCATCTGAAGAGTTCTGAATCCCCCCCTGGTCATGGTATTCGAACGGAGTAGCATTACAGTGTGTATTGAAGTGCAGTTCATATTTATTGCATTCTTACATAGCTTATTCTTATTGTGTGAACTATTTTATCGTCTGTGTGTCGTACTCACCAGTGACGGCCACTAACTACTTCTACGGCAGCGTAACTATAACTACTAACTACTTTGCGATGGAGTAGTTTAACTAGTAGTTGAACTACTTTTCAGGGGAGGTAGTTAAAACTACTTCTTTAACTACTGCAATGTATTTTAACTACATCTATGACTACTCAATGTTGTCCATCAACACCAATCCCATCCTGTAGTGTTCTTGTACACCTAAATATGAATCACAAGCAGCGATAAAAGTGAAGATTTAGTACACATGCACGGCACAATTGCCCTGCACCTCCGTTCTCATCAAACAAGTAGCTCGAGGTAAAAGTCGGAAGCGCAATCGTGCCATAAAGCTTGCGGCAAAATCGGAAGTAGTTGGCGCCTGCAGTAGCCTAACTACTGTATTTAACTACTCGAAATGGTAGTTTAACCAGTAGTTGCACACTACATTTCTGCAAGTAGTTTATAACTACTTTTTAACTACAATCAGGTAGTTTAACTACATGTAGTTAACTACTGGCCATCACTGGTACTCACACATGTTTCAATTTTTAACCTGCCAAAGATGTTCTTTTAGTCTTTGCACATGCAGAGTTTGTCGGCCAACTCAACCCTATCTGAAAGGACGCCACGCTTAATTCCAGACAAAGAAGGTCATTTGGACTACCGATTTCATTGTGCTGACGATGCAGGTGCAAAGTACACTACAGGGAGTGTCTGAGTAAACAGTAATGTGTAAAGTTACCAATGTGAGATCTCCCTGTATATTTTACAGTGATGGCCAGTAGTTAACTACATGTAGCTAGCTACTTGATTGTAGTTAAAAAGTAGTTATCAACTACTTGAAGAAATGTAGTCTGCAACTACTAGTTGAACTACTATGTCGAGTAGTTGACTTCAGTAGTTAGGTTACTGGAGGCGTCAACTACTTCCGATTTTGCCGCAAGCTTTACGGCACGATTGTGCTTCCAATTTTTACCTCGAGCTACTTGTCTGATGAGAACGGAGGTGCAGAGCAATTGTGCCGTGCATGCGTACGAAATCTTCACTTTTATCACTGCTTGTGATTCATATTTAGGTGTCTAAGAACGCTATAGAATGGGATTGGTGTTGATGGACAATGTTAAGTAGTTATAGATGTAGTTAAACTAATTGCAGTAATTAAAGAAATAGTTTTAACTACCTCCCCTGAAAAGTAGTTGAACTACTAGTTAAACTACTCAATTGCAAAGTAGTTAGTAGTTATAGTTAAACTACTGTAGAAGTAGTTAGTGGCCATCACTGATATTTTGTGGCATTGAGTTGTGATACGATTGCTCCTGTTTGATGACTTCCTAAGGAGCCTACTGACATTGCTTAATGAGTGTATGACTTATCTTTGTCTTATGTCCTCCCTAGGGCATCTCGCAGTAAATGCATTGATTGATTGATTGATTGCTTACAGGGAACAAAGCAGAGCATAACAAGTGTTCCCCTGTGCACTCCGGACGTTACTGCATCTTTGGGCCTGAAGAGAGCCTTAAAAAACATGTCTTCGCAATGAAAGAAGGCTACTTTGTGTTACCAGCCACATCTACACGAGTACGGCACAAGCGTACTGAATCAAGTCGAAGCTGGAATGCAGACGACGCGCCGCCGTTTACGTGGATTTGCGTCGAGTCCAGACCGAAGGTAGCCCGGTGTCCTATTGGGAAGTTAGAAGCGGACTTCTGTGACTACGGCCGTTTCTGGTGTCGTGCGACCTTCTCCCCGAATGTTGCGGAACAAACGTCTACGCTGCATGTTCGCACATACTTCAGGATGAGCTGTGCTGTACGGTTACAGGACATGCTGCTCCTGGCAGTGTAGACGAACCTACGTGTCCTTAAACGGAGTGTTGCTGCGGACTCTGTAATATGCATCGCCATTTTGTCATTCCGAGTAGCAGCAGTGATGGGCAAAGTACCCAAAATTGTACTTAAAGTAAAGTACATGGCATGAAATGTACTTGAGGTACAGTACATAGTACCACATTTTAAATGCACACTTCGAGTAAAATACAGAGTACTGGAAATTGTACTTTAAAGTACTTGTCAAGAACATTGCAACTCAGTCAGGGCACCAGTCTAGGCAGTCAGCTGTGCTAGTGGAAAGTATTTCGATTTCCTGATTTATTCATTCTTGCATCTCTCGGTATACTACGAAAAAGCAGGACAGCAATCCCTTTTCTTGCTCAAAAATACTGCTTCCAGACACAAAACTCGCTTACTATTTTCCATTTTTTGTCTTTGAATTTCCAGTCGGGTAGTACTTGATAGGAAGTAGCCGGCAAGAAGTGCTTCAAGTACAGTACAAAGTACACAATTGGAAATGTACTTAAAGTGAAGTAGAAGTGCTCAGATATGTACTTAAAGTTGTACTTGGGTATCTGGTACTGCCCCTCACTGACTTACATAATCCACTTTTGTGCCTATAGTAGCAAGCTTCCTACAGCGGAACCTCTGCATGACCAAGCTGGTCAGACTGCAAAAAAAAAAAAGAAGAGAAAATCACGATATCAGTAGTACATGATTAGGGTCTTTAAACGTGGGGTTGTGGGTTTACTTTACTTCTATCCTTCGCTTCGAAGGGGGCTAGGCCTCTAAGCTGCTCTCGGCACAAGCATTGTGAAATCTTCTTTTGCTCATCAATTTTGTAGTATTGTTTGCACGAAACAGTTTAATGATGCAGGAGTGAACCATTTTGCATGTACTGCATAGCTGTTTGTGTGTAGGGGCCACATATATTTCTATGTATACCTCCATAGTCTGCTATCCATAGTGTGTACCACTGTACTGTTCTTTGTCTTGTTCAAACCAGTCAGCCCTGTAAGGTACGGATCGTGTAAGACTAGACCTGTGAAGTAATTAATTACCAAGTATCCCAATTACTGTAATTAATAGCATTCCCAGTAATTAGCTGCTACTGTCAGGGTTACTTTGGTGTTATGTAATCGTAATGGTGACGTGATTACTTTTGCGAGTGACTTGCGATGCACTTGGAGTTACTTTTTTTAATTACTTGGCGTGCGATTTGACGTCCTTGCTGTATCGGGTGCTTTCCATACAAATGTACTGTTTTCTTTTTTTTTGCAATCTTACTGTAATATTTTTAAAGCATTCACCAAATTTCTATGATGTTTTGCGGCATGAGTTCAGGCATGTTCTTGTGTTTTCACTAAGCGCAGATTTTTAACAATCAGTTTTTCTTTTTTTTTTTTTAAGAAATATTGCCATATTTCTACGATAGTCCCGAGGGACTATTCAATCAATCAATGTATCAATGTATTTCAGTGAAACCAGTGGTGGCTCCAGGGGGTGGGCACGTTTGTGCGATTGTCCCCCCTCACCCCCCCCAACAAACGAAGTTAGTTTATGCATTGGTTTCCCCCTCCCTTCCTAATTATGCGCTTTGACAAAGAACCCCCCCTCCAAGCGAGAGCCCCCCAACAGCACCGAATGTCCTCAGGATGTACGAATTCCTTAGGACATTATTCGAACATCCAGAGGATGTTCTGTGTTGTTGGGGCCTGGATCCGTTCTGGATCTGGAATTACTTGTAACTATAAATATATTCAGTTATAATTATCATTTGATAATTCCAACTGTAAATTTAAAGTGCATCTTCGAGCATGTACTTGTAACTCTGATCCAATTACTTCCAAGAAGTAATTTAAACAGGTATAGTTTTTGCTTTGAGAGTACAGCAGGTAAATCATTTTGAAGGTTTCATAACTTTTTAGCGACATTGACTGTCTATCTGCTACGTAGTTTTTACCGTATTACGTCTTTTATGTCTCAATTTGCCTAGTATACTGTTTTTAACAATCGTTAATTAATTAATCGTTTAACTGTGACTAGCCACAGATTTCACTACTGTTTTCGCGCACCGTAGCACTAGTTGCGCGTGCGCCATAAAACCCTTCAGCGTCATCACCTTCTCTTCCGTCTTGCAGGCGCGGACGCGGAGAAGACGACCGCGGCATCATCGTACGGGTGTTCCTTGTGCTGCAGCGTGTTCGTCTCCAAAGAGTACCTCCGCAGGCACCAGGAAGAGAGGCACCTGTCGAAGATGAGGCGGCTCCAGTGCCGCTTTTGCAGCTACACGAGCAACAAGACGAACAACGTCAAATCGCACGAGCGGACCCACACGGGAGAGAAGCCGTACGTGTGCCCCGTGTGCTCCTCGGGCTTCGCACTCAAGGGGACTCTGGACAAACACTTGAGGGCCGTGCACAAGGGCTGCTGAGGAGTTGGACCGTGCATCTTCCGCAAAAGTACCGTCTCTATGCCTCAACCTAGGAACAGCATGAAATGTAGTCTGTCACCACCCCGAAACAGAGTTACTCGGACGGGGAAATCGTGCTGCTGTGACGCACTGCATGGGCTCGAGTGTACACGAAAGTCTTGCAAGGGGTGTGGAACGGGTCGTCTCTCGCCAGACCCATTGAGGATAGAGGTCGACATGGTGGGGTCGGGGTGAGGGGGGGACCAGGCCCGTACGTTGATGTGCTCCAGCTTGTGCTACACGGCTGTTATAGTCAGTGACAACATGAGTCATACACCTGTCCCCGCCTCCGCGCAAGAATCGCTCAGCGCGCTCGAATGTAGTGTGGCGCGGCCAAGTGGGGACCGCGGGGAGAGAGAGAGAGAGAGAACGGCACTAAATCGCGGAGCAGAGGCGTCATGCAAAGGCTGGTAGCCAATCGCAGGAGCCTTCCACGGACGGGTGGGCGGTCCCAATTGTAGGACTTAAGTCACAGCCTCCTGCTCTGTAGTTGGCAGGCCATGCCAGGAAACCTGGAAACTCCTCGGGCCAGGCAGTCCAAGTCCAAGAAATTTCTAGGCTTCCCAGCCCCAGCAAGTCAACTACAGAGTGCAACAACTCAGGGAAAAGAGGCGCTGACGCCAGGAATCGAACCTGGGTCTTCTGATTTCCGGTCAGATATGCTAACCACTACACCACACCAGCACGCCGTTTCCCTTGAGCCATTGAGTGCCTCAAGTACGGGGGGGGACGGGACAACCAACCGCACTGTTCCCATTCTCTCTTACATCTTTCTCACTCACACTCTCATTCATACACGAAGTGTAGTGAGTGTGAGTACACGATTGTGAGTGAGAAAGATGTAAGAGAGAATGGGAATAGCGTGGTTGGCTGTCTGTTCCCCCCGTACTTGAGGTAGAGCCCTGCGCGGATGAGATTTTTGGCATCCGCATCCGCACACACGTGGTCCGCATGCGATCCGCATCCGCAGCATACACAACAGTTTACATCCGCATCCGATCCGCTGACAAAAACGCACCATCCGCATCCGATCCGCAAAATCTGCACGTTTCGAAGGACGCGTAAAGACCGCCGCAAGCATATGTTAGTATAATTTCGGATATGCTTCCACGCTGTCACGGAAGGACTCATGACGACAAGCGACGGGAAACGTTTCAACAAACGCGATAGGGAGAGACTTCTGGAACGCGTGGAACGCTACCTTGTCGGTGTACGTGCGGTTCGAGACGTCAGAATACGTTCTCTCCTGTCTTGGCCATGCATGGTCAAAGGTGAACCCGAGCATCCGCCCGCTGTCGCCGCGCAACGCAAATAAATTGCTAGTGGACAAAGTACAGCACGCGGTATATCCGCATCCGATCCGCTACCGATCCGCTGCCTTCGTAACCGCATCCGACCTCGCGCCACCCGCATCCGATCCGCACACTGCAGAAAGTTCTAAATTTTCATCCGAATCCGCAAGCATCTTGCGGATATCCGCAGATGGTGCAGGGCTCTAACTTGAGGCACTCAATGGCTCTAGGGAAATGGTGTGCTGGTGTGGTGCAGTGGTTAGCATATCTGACCGGAAATCAGAAGACCCAGGTTCGATTCCTGGCGTTGAGGCTTACTTGTTTGTGTCGTCCCTAATTGTGGTCTGCCTCGGCCAAATCTCGTTGTTTACGACTACAGAGTAGCAGACTAGAAGAGTTGACCGTGGCTAGCAAACTGTCATGTAGCACGGGCCGGGGCCAGGACCGTGCTTGTGGGCTGCCCCAGTCTCAGGCTTTCGCACAAGCTAGAGTCAGTGCAGTGCCTTGCTTTACACCTTGAAAAGCAAAGTGCAGCAGAAAAGGGCGGGGAAAAAAGGAAAGGCAACGAACAGTTTGACTGCATGCTCACAACTGTTTGGTCTTTAATGGAAAACACACCTAAATACTACACTGCAGTAGAACATCTTTATAATATACTGGTCAGGACTTGTGGATAACTTTACTATATCAGGAGCTTTACTACTGTATCGCTGTAGAGCCTGAAGTCTTAGGGTTTTGCCCGATTCTTCCCCGAATTTGCACCCCGAATTGAAGGTTCACTCTTTAGGGTGAAACCCGATTTTTACCCGGCAAATTCCCCTCACTGGGATGTCCGTAGGAATGCACTAACTTACTTGTTTGGCAGAAAAATGCAGTTACATCACCGTTTCTACCAAACCGCTACAGTTACTTTGTGTAACTGAGCCCAATTTCTCCCCGAATTTATCATACTGGAAGTTTGTTCACCCGAATTCGCACGAATTTAGCGCACACGTTTATTTACCCGATTTTTACCCCCCGAATTTAGAAAAAAATATTTCCCGAAAACTTCGGGCTCTATAATGTCAGGTGTAGCTTTAAAACAGTCGTAAATGGAGAACGTTCAAGTCGTTCAGAGGTTTTACCACACTGCTATGTACGAACAGGAACTCTGCAGTTGTTAGAAAAAAAAGCCCCTATTCTTCTCCAGAACAGAAGCTGTCGATTGCAAAATGGCAAATTTGTCGGTGACTTGCATAATGCGTCAGTTCGTTCCTGTCCACCAGTTGTGGCAACGTCACCTTTTGAAGCAGTCAGCAGTTCGTGTTTTCTGCCACAGTCCGCCATGTCCCAAACTTCGCGTCACACGCACGCACAGAGAAAATAGAAATAGAAACATGTCACGTCACTAAATCGAGAACTGAGAAACTCGTGCTGGGTGTGTACAATCAGGAAGAAACGAGGAAGCTACCTCGCCTCTGCCGGAGTCCCACATTCTGAGTGTCCGTTCTTTACTATATGGGTATCCTACAATTTTTCTGTTTACTCTATCAGAAAAATAAGCTATTGGGTCTATAGGAATTTAGTCGGAACCACAGTCTTCCTTTACTATAAGCGGAGTTTTACTACAAGCGGACTTACCATAACGAGGTTCTACTGTACCTGGTGACATCACCTTATATAAACAAAGTGTATTTAATTGTGTTTTCCATTACGTGAGCACTGAGGTGGCCCCTCAATTTTTTTGTGTGTTTTGGTGCCTATGCCGGAATCCCACATTCTGAGTGTCCGTTCTTTACTATATGGGTATCCTAGAATTTTTCTGTTTACTATATCAGAAAAATAAGCCATTGGGTCTATAGGAATTTAGTCGGAACCACAGTCTTCTTTTACTATCAGTCGAGTTTTACTACAAGCGGAGTTACTATAACGAGGTTCTACTGTATCTGGCGACATCACCTTATATATACAAAGTGTATTTAATTGTGTTTTCCACTATGGGAGCACTGGGGTGGTCCCTCAATTTTTTATTTTTTTCGGTGCCTATGCCGGAATCCCACATTCTGGGTGTTCGTTCTTTACTATATGGGTATCCTACAATTTTTCTGTTTACTCTATCAGAAAAATAAGCTATTGGGTCTATAGGAATTTAGTCGGAACCACAGTCTTCCTTTACTATAAGCGGAGTTTTACTACAAGCGGACTTACCATAACGAGGTTCTACTGTACCTGGTGACATCACCTTATATAAACAAAGTGTATTTAATTGTGTTTTCCATTACGTGAGCACTGAGGTGGCCCCTCAATTTTTTTGTGTGTTTTGGTGCCTATGCCGGAATCCCACATTCTGAGTGTCCGTTCTTTACTATATGGGTATCCTAGAATTTTTCTGTTTACTATATCAGAAAAATAAGCCATTGGGTCTATAGGAATTTAGTCGGAACCACAGTCTTCTTTTACTATCAGTCGAGTTTTACTACAAGCGGAGTTACTATAACGAGGTTCTACTGTATCTGGCGACATCACCTTATATATACAAAGTGTATTTAATTGTGTTTTCCACTATGGGAGCACTGGGGTGGTCCCTCAATTTTTTATTTTTTTCGGTGCCTATGCCGGAATCCCACATTCTGGGTGTTCGTTCTTTGCTATATGAGTATCCTAGAATTTTTCTGTTTACTATATCAGAAAAATAAGCCATTGGGTCTATAGGAATTTAGTCGGAACCACAGTCTTTTTTTACTATAAGCGGAGTTTTGCTACGAGCGGAGTTACCATAACGAGGTTCTACTGCACCTGGTGACATCACCTTATAGATACAAAGTGTATTTAATTGTGTTTTCCATTACGTGAGCACTGAGGTGGCCCCTCCATTTTTTTATTTTTTTTGGTGCCTATGCCGGAATCCCACATTCTGGGTGTTCGTTCTTTACTATATGGGTATCCTAGAATTTTCCTGTTTACTATATCAGAAAAATAAGCCATTGGGTCTATAGGAATTTAGTCTGAACCACAGTCTTCTTTTACTATAAGCGGAGTTACCATAACTAGGTTCTACTGTATCTGGCGACATCACCTTATATATACAAAGTGTATTTAATTGTGTTGTCCATTACGTGAGCACTGAGGTGGCCCCTCAATTTTTTTATATTTTGCTGTGCCTATGCCGGAATCCCACATTCTGGGTGTCCGTTCTTTACTATATGCAATATCCTAGAATTTTTCTGTTTACTATATCAGAAAAATAAGCAATTGGGTCTATAGGAATTTAGTCTGAACCACAGTCTTCTTTTACTATAAGCGGAGTTACCATAACTAGGTTCTACTGTATCTGGCGACATCACCTTATATATACAAAGTGTATTTAATTGTGTTTTCCATTGAATTGAATTGAATTGAATTGAATTGAATATTTCTCGTTGGTGGTCCACAAAGTGTATTTTCACTGAGGTTGCACATAAATGGCAGTATAGTGTGGTGGATAATATACTGGTATATTTGTCTATGTTGTCACGATTTGCACATTTAGGAAAAAGTAATGTGTAGGCTGATCTAACAAAGTTGTTCACAAACCACTGTTCGGTAAGCTTGGACATTTGAACAGACACAACGTTGACCGCGGCTTATGGAAGGGCTTTAAATCATCAAAGTGCCTAGAATGAACAATAGGCCAGTACCTTGGTGAGCCATTGCACCTTTTTTTCGTATATTTTTCACTGAGGTGAAGATGTGTGACAGAAAAAGAGTCCGCGGGTATTTTAGACGTGACACTGTCGTCGTACAAACGCGCGGATGTGCGGATGTTTCTTTTTCGATGACATCCTCAGCTCCCAGAGGTTTCAGTGCACTTTAAGATGTGTTGCACCCCACAAAACAACATTGTCATTGTAGAGTGATGGACAAAAGTTTACGGAACCTCGGAGCGACATGCTAGCAGTGGATGGGACAACCGTACGGACTGTTTCCAAGTCTGTACGGTTCTACTCGCAGCTAGGGCGGCACTCTGAGAAAGGATAGTGCCGGAGCATGTCCCGTACGCTTTTGTCCAGCACTGTAAATAACGTTGTCTTCTGTACTGGCACCAGGGGGCACCCTTGTCCCCTGCTGTCTAAAGTCCTTGGATTGGGAAAGGTAGCGACATCTTTTTCCCTTTCCCGTTGCGACCTTGGACCTTTAATGGCGGCCACAGCATAGGTTTGCATGGTACGACCGCCATGAAAGGTCCAAGGTCGAGGTGGCAAGATCAAAGGATGTCGGTACTTTTCCTAATTCAGGGACTTTACTGCAGTCTTCTCTCCATCTGTCCTCGTCTGTATGCCACTCGTAGCCACGGTTGCTTTGCGGCACTAATACATGATTGCCGTATTTTCCGGTGTATAACGCGCGCGTTATACAGTAAAAAAGAGCTCTGAAGAGGTCCCGCGCGTTACGCACGGAAATATTTCCATACAGAGCTCATTTTCTGGTCGGTGACGTACAAATTCCAGCCTCTTCCAGGGTGTGCCGTGAGTTTCTACCAAATCTCTGAATTTCCCAATACTTATCTCCCTCTGTATTATCTGCCAGTGTACTTACCTCTCTGTATCTCCCAGTACTTAGGGTCTAGTTGACAAAGCTGGCGAAATGGTGCTGAACTTCATAAAAATTCATGATGCTGTTGAGCAGTCAGTGATCCTGAATTCATTTCAGAAGGCTGGCGTGATTGAGAAGAGACGCGAAACTAAATACATATGTTTCAAATAAAGCATACGCATATATTATGCACAGCCTTGGTTTATTGTGTATTAGTGGTGGCAGTACAGAAGCTTGTAGCAACAATGCGGTGCACATTATGCATGGAACTTTTTTCAAATTTGGCCCGTTTTTAGGGGTGCGTGTTATACACCGGAAAATACGGTAAAAAAATGGCATTTCATAGCCCCTGAAACACAGCCCCTGATTGCAAAAGTAAATAAAACCTGAAAGCACAAGGGCCTATATATGTGCATGTAGGGTTGCCACCAGGCCGGTATTATACCAGCACGGCCGGTTATTTGCTCGGTCTGCCGGTTGCTGGTAGGAAGTTGATACCGGCAGCCTTTTGCCGGTATTTGTGGCTCAACACCTTTCATAGGGGCTTTTACAGGGTTTTCCCTTCAACATTCCACTACAGCTTGAATAAATCTGGAGCACAGACCCAAGTCCGTAGACACCAGTCCGTAGTGACCAGTCGTTTTCTTAGTTATTCATTAATATTATCATTGTTGTCTTGAGCGAGTACACATGTTCGTTCTTTCTCTCTCTCTCTGTATACTCTCCACCCCTCACCCACTTTCCCTTTCCCACGAACATTTCCCCCTTTCCCTCTATTCGACCTCCTCGCCCTCTGACGGTATTTTTCCCTTACGAAAGGTGGCAACCCTATGCGCATGCTACCTGTGCAGTCCCTCCCTCCCTCCCTCGTTGACAAGACCTCATGGTCCCTCCTCTTGCAGGTACCGGAGAACGGCGTACGCCCCTCCTCTTCAGGTGCGTCCAGTGTGCCCTGGTGTTCGTCTCCGAGGAGCTCCTCGGTGACCACCAGAGGTCCAGGAGGCACTACAGGTCGGGAAAGCACCGGTGCCGCTTCTGCGGCTTCACCAGCGACCACGCGGGCAGTGTCAGGAGACACGAGGTGACCCACACGGGCAAGAAGCCCTTCGAGTGCCGGGTCTGCTCCAGGGCCTTCACGCGCAAGACGGGCCTGGAGAAGCACGTGAGCGCGGTTCACGAGGGAAAGAGGGCGCACAGGTGCGCCACCTGCGGGGACACCTTCCAGCAGAAGCACCACCTGAGAGACCACGAGAGGGTGCACTCCGACGACAGGCCCTACGGCTGCGACGGGTGCGGGACGAGGTTCAAGCTTAGGCGTTGCCTCCTGAAGCACGCGCGCTTGCACGCGGCTTCATCGTGCGGAGGTCTGCGTCACCCGGAGACGCCCGGGTCCGGGTAGAGAATTTTTTCTCTCGGCCGTCCTGTAACAATGGACCATTTCCGACAACGCGTATGCGCATGCCCAGCCCTCGAGTCCGCCATCTTTGAGCGGAAAACATCGCCATGGACCCACCTGCGGGCGACTGTCATGTTCATTGTGGGGAGATAATCGGTTTCAAGGTTACGCGGACGTTTGAGGTCTGGTAATGAGTACAATGCGCTTTCACTCTTTTCGCACTCTTCTTCCAATCTTCTCTTGGTACTTTCCCATGCAACGTACGTGCCAGTTCGTAAAGCGTCACCATTATTGAGGGGAAAGACACGACGTTCGACATTCCACCGCCAGGGGCGACGCAAATATGGAAAAGGTCCATTGAACCATCCTGTATGCAATAAGGGGATAAGTCGAAAAATCCCCAAAAAGAGAAAAGGGGCCTGATCTGATTGTCCGTCCCATTGACACGCGTGCATTTCCCGTTTTTTTTACCGTGCTGTAGCGGGCCAACAAATCGCGATAAGGTTCCAAGTTTTCATTGGCAGGTGCATACTGGTATGTAGATGTCGTCGCAACAAAAATAGTAAAAAGAGGATAAGTCGACTTATCCGCTTATTGCGTACGGAGGTTCAATGGCTGACGGGCCAAAAGCGAGGCGACATGTTCTCGTATTGGTGGAATGCACCAGCTCAACGTAACTTGACAAGACAACAAAATTTGTAAGTTGCACGTTTCAATGCCTGTACGAGCATCAACATCAAGACCTGACACAAAATGTCACCAGTACTTGGAGAGTGCCTGGCTGCTGACTTACAACAACAACAAACTCGGAAAACGAAATGTACAACTTTTAACATTTTTTTTTAATCTTTTAGTATTTTAATATTATCTATCTTTCTTAATATATAATCTTTAAACATCTTTTAATATTTTTTTCCTGTCAAGTTATGTCGAGCCACCGTGTTTTCACCGATAGAAGACCCCCCCAAGATACCTGGACATGTCACCAACCGTGTATTCACGCGAGCGACATTCCCCCGGAGGCGGAAGATGCGAAAAGCGACATGGTTTTCTGCTGTCGCGTGAGCGCGAGCGCTCAACGTCGTGTCTTCATGTACACTGCTAACCGCGAGGAATATCCTACTACAGAGCCACAAGATATTCGGTGGCAGACAGGAAAACACGCTGACGGCGTCGTCTGCTAAGTGTCGTCTGCTAAGCGCGCAGTACGCCACTCCCGATATTCCGCACCGTTTTGAATGCTCAACATAACATGGGACGGAACTTCCACTAGAATATTAGGATGTCCCTCGTGTGAATACATGGCAATACCCCTGTTGCACGGGCAGTCTTCAATCATAATTGGTACCAACGGCCATTTAAAGTGCACGTGGCGCCACCAAGCGTCTAACGCGTCAACTTCTCAAGTGGCACGATATCCAATGCACCTTGACAGGTTGTCGAGCTACACACTTTGTGGCACTGCTTGCACTTCCAATCACCATTGACTTAGATGATCATTGAGTAGTGCCCATGTGACAGGCACGTTGTACTCCTTCCCGTCACAACTGCACTTTTAGAGACAGTTGCCATGGAAACAAACCGTAGTTGCAGGGTCTCTCTGGTTGAGATCGTCTGTGGCGCGATTCATCAAAGCAGACGGCACCAAGACTCCACGTGACCATGCGGTGAAAGAGAGGAAAGGAGGTGTTGAGTTTGACTGAGTAAGAATACCCGCATTCGTGTTTCCTGTGCCCCCTTCACTTACGTTGACATACTGAGTCACGCTGTCGTCTGCTTGAGCCAATCACAGCAGACGATTTCAAACGGGCTACATCATAGCCAAACAAACATTTCAGTTTCACAGTGCGTGTGTGCGTTTGCAAATCTACTTTCTCAAATAAAACACGTTGCGAGATTTTGCATTGAGTCGAAGTTTGGAGTATTGGGCTGTTTGGTGAGGTAGCGTAGTAAGACGAAAAATGTGCACAGACAGGCAAAAGTGTGAGGGAACGAACCACGTAGGACAAGCGCTAAATTGCAACCGAGAAAACCACAAGACGAAAGTCACCCTTCATTGTGACATACAAAAGATGTCACAGTGGTGGAACTTCACATGCATGCCGTTCGTGGTTTGCTTTTTATTATTATACCACCTCAGTTGAACCTCTGTATGCAATAAGCGGATAAGTCGAACTATCCACTTTTTAGTATTTTTGTTGCAACGGCATCTACATACCAGTATGTACCTGTCAAAGAAAATTTAGAACCGTATTGCAATTTATTACACTCGAAATTCAAATTGACTGAAATTCATGCGTGTCAATGGGATGAACAGCAGGATCCCTACCTCATGTAACTGTGTCAGCAGTGCTACTGAGCGCTGTAGTCGGAAAAAAACGTGTGCACTATGCTAATAAGTCATATCTTGCTGGCCCTACAGAACATTATTTTCAATATTGTGCTCGTTTAGCAGCACGATAACCACGATCTAGGCTGCTCCACTGCACAAAGGTCACCATGAAAGTCAGATTCGTAAAAAAAAAATTTTACTGCACGAAAACCCTGTGTGTGCGGAGTTATATGGAGAAAGGGGATATGTCATGCTGCTGTGTTTTGTTTAATTTCTGCCAAGACACACATCCAGAAATGATGCTAAAGGGACATGCATGTAGAGTAGACTCGTGCTTATTTGTTACACATTTTGCATTTGCGTTATTCGCGGAAGCTCATCTGCAGTTACTTCACCAAATATTCACTCCCAGTTTTCTCTCGGTTTGGAATTTTTCCGACTTGTCCCCTTATTGCGTACAGAGGCTCAATTGCGAGCCAAAATCTATTGATGTTGGAAGATTCAGAGTGCTTGTTAATTGGTGGTAGCGTTGGGTCGTCATTAGAGCCCGAAGTTTTTCGGGAAATATTTTTTTTCTAAATTCCGGTGGGGTGGGGTTGGGGCAAAAGATCGGGTAAATAAACGTGTGCTCTCAGTTCACGCGCAGTGAGTGTAAGTTAAAGCAGTAAAAAGTCCATGCAGCAGTTAAAGCAGTGTAAAGACGGGGGGGGAAGAGGGACGACACAACAAGAATTCTCGAAACGCAGCGAAAATTTTTTATTTACCAAACTCTATACAGTCAAACCTCGCTTTACGAACACCCTTCGTTTCTCAGAAAATCGTTCGTAAATCGAGGTATTCGTAAATCGAGGTCCGAGGTCTGCAGTGCACAAATACCTCACGAATCCACGGGAAATTGATTTGAATAAGTTTTATTTTTGAAAATACTGCGTAATTGTGCTTTGCACCACACTTTCTGCAGGGACTATCCTGTTTAGAAGAGATGACAGAAGTCTGACACTTGACTCATGCACCCTGTCCTCAAAGTACCGTATCGCGCGCGGATGAGACTGTTTCCAACGGCAAATATCACGCTTGTCACCGGCTGTCAGGACTGAACGCTTTCTTGGAACGGCAAGATGTTTCCATCTCGGAGACCTGGTCCAAACTCACAACCCTCCGGCTGTAAACGCCCGAATTATTCTTTCAGGAAATGGGGAATCATGTTTGTGGAACGTAGTGGCGTTGGGACATTGTATGTTTGACCTTGGCAGCATGTACTGAGGAACTTTCATTATCCTCCGGTCCATTGGCCTGTCCTCTGTCCGTTCATAACGCCCGTTCGTATATCGAGGTCAGAATGGCTTGGCTACTTTGGGTCCGTTCCCTCATAATCCGTTCATAGTTCGGATATCGAGGGTTCGTAAAACGAGGTCAAAATACACGGAAAAAGTTTGGTTCCCTGTGGAGCCGTTCGTAAGTTGAGGGAATTCGTATATCGAGGGTTCATAAAACGAGGTCCGACTGTATATTCAAAAACCTCCGGAGAGGAGGAAGAGGAAGGAGGGAAGGCTCGCTTACGCAGTTGCCACGTGTACTAATCTCGCAGGTCTCCCTGAGCAACCTACGCCAAGTGTTCTTTTCTTTGCACAAAACTTTGGTCTCGGGGGGGGAAAACCGGCTTACAGCCCCTGCATTCACGGAGATGCTGCACGAGTTGGCTCGACACAAAGCTCCGTTCATTGTTGCGCGAGTGTTCCCGTAAACGGTCATTGAGGCAGCGTCCCGTTTGCCCTGCATAGCAAAAGCCGCATTCAAGGGGGATAGAATAGACAACAGAGCGGTTACAGGGCACTAGCGGATCACGGTGCTTGACATTTATCGAACTGACAAGCATGCAGTAGCTGTGACTAGTTACATTTAAAAAAAGAGTAGTTGTAACACGGTTACTACTTCTACAGTCTAGCTGTAACTTTAACTTAGTTACAATTTTTTTCAGTGAGTTACAGTGTTAAGTTTGTGAGTTACTTTTTTTTTATCGAACTGACTAGCATGCAGTAGCTGTGACTAGTTACATTTAAAAAAGAGTAGTTGTAGCACGGTTACTACTTTTACAGTCTAAACTGTAACTTTAACTTAGAACAGTTTAAGTAGAACTAGAACTTTAAAAACAGAAGAAAATGGTGTTAACTTGCTTAGCTTCAAAGCATTTGAAAAAACGATCTCTATGCCGTGTCATGACGTGTCATCAGGGAACTTTCGGGTGAAACGAAAGGCATATGAAACAAGCCATTGCTGCGAGTGACACTGGGACTAGAAACAGGGATCTTTATATTTCTGCACGGAACTGGGGCAGTCAATGACAGCGGTATTCAGACACTTGCCCCGCAAAAGCTCGTCTTTGACTCCTGCAGGAGGGGATTATAAAAGGAGGACAAATACGTTGTCACAAATAGCCCTCTGATATTATGATTCACTTTTCTGACAGTTTAACTAGAACGACAAGTTGAAGGACCGTAAGGATTTCGGGTAGATATCGGATTTTACCCGGATTTTTGAAGGCTTGTTCGGGGGGGACTAACTATGACTCTGTGGTGTGAAGTAGAGCCCTGCGCGGATGAGGTTTTTGGCATCCGCATCCGACCCGCATCCGCGCACATGTTATTCGCATCCGATCCGCATCCGCACCATACACAACAGTTTACATCCGCATCCGATCCGCTGAGCAAAACGCACCATCCGCATCCGATCCGCAAAAATCCGCACGTTTCGAAAGACCGCCGGAAGCATGTTGGTATAATTTCGGATGCCTCCATGCTGTCACGGAAGGACTCAGTCATGACGACAAGCAAAGGTAAACCTTTCAACAAACGGGATATGGAGAGACTTTTGGAACGCGTGGAACGCTACCTCGTCGGTGCTCGCGCGGTTCGAGACGCCTAAATGCCTCCTCTCCCGTCTTGGCGCCCTGCATGGTCAAAGGTGAACCAGAGCATGCGCTCGCTGTCGGTTCTCGGCGTGCAATACAAATAAATTGCGGGTGGAAAAATGACAGCACGCGGTATATCCGCATCCGATCCGCTACCGATCCGCTGCCTTCATATCCGCATCCGACCTCGAGCCATCCGCATCCGATCCGCACACCGCAGAAAGTGCTAAATTTTCATCCGAATCCGCAAGTATATTGCGGATATCCGCGGATATCCGCTTCCATCCGCGGATGGTGCAGGGCTCTAGTGTGAAGTACTTCGTATGGTGCATCTTACTGGCCTACTTAACAGGTTTATATCAAGAAAGCAGGGTGTTAAAAATGACTTAAGTGCTACTTTAACAACCTTGAGCATGTGGGCTTAACTTAAGTACACTTGGATTGCCTAGTATCCCCTTTGCCCCCTCTCCCACCAGAAATCTCACAACAACCCCCAAAATATTTGTGGAAGCGATCAAGTCTGGAACCCAGCGTTTGATTTCAACTTCAGAAGGGGATTGTGCGCCATCGTTCAACATCAACTGTGAGATTATATGGTATCGGCATTTGTTCGACGTCACACCACATCCTAGGCTCACGACTCAACCTTGCATCATTCTCTGTTCGATGTCGAATGAACGGCCATGGTGCCACGTGACGTTGATGTTGAGTGATGGCCTACGACCACTTCTGATGTGATGGTGAACGAGTCACCGTGGACCATCGTGAATGAATTCCCCGGCTTGTACTGCTAGGCCGGAGTTAATCCTGGAGACACTTTCTGGTGAGCATAATCTGTTTTTTTGGGGGGGGTTTATGTCATTTTTATTTATTTATTTATTTATGATGGAGCGCACACAATACTGTCGGGCTGTAACTGATATTGCATTTAAGAAATATTGCTGCTCTTGCCCTAAAAACAAAGGGCAGTCCATTGGTTGACCGTTACGTTCTAGGTGGGACCAGTGCCTTATCTAGAACACGATGTCTTGATTTACAGATATGGTGTGTGGGGGGTTCATTGCTACAGTTATGTTGCAACAGCTTTATGTATCATTGCTGGTGTCACTGATAACACCGCCCCGTGCCTGTACGGTGCGTTGGGGAAGGAGAAATGTTTTGGGGTGTCAGCTATGTCACTCCGGTATTGCAGTATTTCCCACGTGTCAGATCTCTGATGTCATTTTGTCAAGGCGAGAAGTGCCCTGCCGTTTTTCCCAACCAGCCGAGTCCTCTTGTCTTGCACACTACGAGGATGGACTTGGACCAACTTCCATGGCGTCGGACTGGCCCGTAGGAAATGTCCTCTGTTTGTGCCATGGCATATAGCCATGCTTGGACAGTACAACTGCAAAAACAAAGTTTGTGAGTTACTTTTTTTTTTATCGAACTGACAAGCATGCAGTAGCTGTGACTAGTTACATTTAAAAAAGAGTAGTAGTTAACACGGTTACTACTTTTACAGTCTAACTGTAACTTTAACTCAGTTACATTTTTTTTTTTCGGTGAGTTAGTGTTAAGTTTGTGAGTTACTCTTTTTTTTATCGAGCTGACAACCATGCAGTAGCTGTGACTAGTTACATTTAAAAAAGAGTAGTTGTAACACGGTTACTACTTTTACAGTCTAAGTGTAACTTTAACTTAGTTACAATTTTTTTCAGTGAGTTACAGTGTTAAGTTTGTGAGTTACTTTTTTTTATAGAACTGACAAGCATGCAGTAGCTGTGACTAGTTACATTTAAAAAAGAGTAGTTATAACACGGTTACTACTTTTACATTCTTTTTTTACATTTTTTTTTTAGTGACTTGCCTTATGGCTGCTCGTAAATCAGATGCAAAGTGCACTACCGGAAGCATCTGAGCAATTATAAAGTTATCCAAGCAGAATCTGTCGTGTATCTTTTATGTCATTGTCTGGCCGTAGTTTTGGCGCTCTATGGCCTTTGTTGCCTTTGTGCCATTAAAACCATAATCTCTCTCTCTCTCTGGCCATGTTATTGCTCATTCTGATAACAGCCCAAGGAGCACACTTGTAATGCTCGACAAGCGTACGAAGTCGAAGTGTTTGAAGAAGTTGCGTGTTCTTCTTGTCTTGTATTCTCCCTCAAGCTGGAGGTGACGCTATCATCAAGTCAACACCAGAAAACGTTCGTGTTATGTTCATTCACTTAATCTCTGTCTTACACGCAATTGCTAGGGACTCTCACGGCAAATTGATTGATTGATTGATTACAGATAACGAAGTGGGGCACAAGGAGGACTTCTTTGCACACTCCTGGTGTTGCAGTGTCCGTGGACCTGAAGAGAACCCCAGGAAGCGTTGTGGAGCCAAGTGGTGTCTCTAATGGAAGACTACTGCTTCACGTTTCAGTGACCACAGCTGCTATGTGTAGCAGTCTCCTATGTGTTAGAAGAGAGGACATATTAGGCAACGCATCCCCAGAGAAGGAAATGCATTCCAAGTCAGTGTGTGTGTGGTTGACCTCCAGTAAAACATGAAAGTGCGTGTCAGACAAGTAGCCTCTTTTACTGCAAACATTGTGCGAAAGGTTTCAAAGTGAAGCTTATACTATACCACATTTGCTCTGTTCTAAAGGGAACTTCACTGTACATCGGTGTAGCTCATCATTGGGGTTTCAAACCATATGGCATCAATGGGTCAATGGCTGGCTTTATTGCAATCCTTCGCTAGGAAGGAGGTGACCTCTAAGCAGGGCATTACGGAATAATCTTTGCCTGCGCTGTCTGCACGGAACAGTTTAATCATGCATTAGCCAGCCATTTTTCATTTGCTGCGTAACTATTTATTGTGCGGATCAAATGTGCTAATGTATTTTTTATGTATGTTATCGTCCTTTGTACACCCTTGTAATATTTCTTTGTTTCGTGTGACCCATTGTAAAGTAATTATAAAGTAGATTATGTAAGACCGGGCCCGTAAAGTAAATAAATACAAGCACTTAAACCCCGGGTAATTACAACCCCCGTTGCTATAATTTATTACACTTTCAGCACGTAACTACTATTATCACAGGTTACCTTTGATGTTATGTAATTGTAACTTCATTACTTTTACAAGCGATTCGTGATGCACTTGGAGTCACTTTTGGAATTTTGCAAATTGGCTTTCCACGCATAAGGGCCATTTTTCACCGTTGTACTTTGGCATTTTTTAAGGCATTGCAAAACTTCTGAGGTGCTTTTCAGCCTAGTTTACGCATGTTCTTACGTTTCACAAAGCAGAGCACTTGTGTGCCATAAAAACTCTAGTCACCACCATAATCATTACAAAAAACAGGTGTTGAAACATTGGAGGAAAAGACACAGAGTAACAAGACTGAAACCTCTGTACAGGACGTTAAATGGTGAATTCAGTATAAGCACAAGCCATTAACATTATGCCTTAGAGGCCTGATGCATTTTTTTTCGTTTACTTTTTAATAAAATTAAGGAGTGGAATAGCCAACGAGCTAAAATTGTTGAATTTGTGAGCCACCTAGTGAGTTGTGAGTGCAGTGTTTCCTATCATGTTTGCGACATGTGTGTTTTTGTTTCACTTGTCACCATATATACTATCATCATGTCCTTGCTAGCCATTTAGCCATTTGTAAGTACCGTGTCACCTGCTACGACCGTGGAATTTTTGTCGTTTCGCGTTTGTACCCCCAGAAGGAGGCCAGCGGTATCAATAAACAATAACAACAACAATATTTCTCGTCTTACAGCAGTGGAAGCGGAGAGAACGGCAGCAGCAGCAGCCACGTACGAGTGTTCCGTGTGCTACAGCATGTTCGTCTCCGAAGAGTACCTGCGGAGGCACCACGAGGAGAAGCACCTGCTGAAGAGGAGGCGGCACCAGTGCCGCTTCTGCAGCTACTCGAGCAACAAGACGACAAACGTCAAGTCTCACGAGCGGACTCACACCGGAGAAAAGCCCTACGTGTGTCGTGTGTGCTTCTGGGGCTTTGCACTGAAAGGGAACCTGGACAAACATTTCAGGGCAGTGCACAAGGGCTACTGAGGAGCGCTTGCAAACCGCGGTATCGTGCAGCTTCAGCAAAAGTACCATCTCGATCCGAAGGAGCACAGTGTCTTTGCCCAATAATGGCAGCACTGCTCCAGTATGGGTCGAGTGTTGTAGTACCATTATTGTCGATGTCCAACCACTGTAGCGCCGTCGGCAACACTGGTTGAATACCGGACCAATATTTGACCAGTATCGTTTGAGTGTTGGGCCAGTATTGCCGATGTCCAGCCACTATTGTGCCAAGATATCGGCAGTGGTAGTAGAATACCAGACCAATGTTTGGCCAGTATTGTTTGAGTGTTGGGCCAGTATTGCCGATGTCCAGCCACTATTGTGCCAAGATATCGGCAGTGGTAGTAGAATACCAGACCAATATTTGGCCAGTATTGTTTGAGTGTTGCACCAGTATTGCCGATGTGCAGCCACTGTAGTGCCAAGATATCGACAGCGGTAGTCGAATACCAGACCAATATTTGGCCAGTATTGTTTGAGTGTTGCACCAGTATTGCCGATGTGCAGCCACTGTGGTGCCAAGATAGCGGCAGCAGTGGTCGAATACCTGACCAATATTTGGCCAGTATTGTTTGAGTGTTGGGCCAGTATTGTCGATCTCCTCTGCCACTATTGGGCCAAGATACTGGCAATGCCAGTTGAATACTAGACCTATATTTGACCAGTATTGTTCAGGTGTTGGACCAGTATTGTCGATGTGCCGCCACTATTTGGCCAAGATATCGGCAGTGCCACTTGAATACTAGATCAATATTTGACCTGTATTGTTTGAGTGTTGCACCAGTATTGTCGATGTGCTGTCACTATTGGGCCAAGATACTGGCAATGCCAGTTGAATACTAGACCTATATTTGACCAGTATTGCTCAGGTGTTGGACCAGTATTGTCGATGTCCTGCCATTATTGGGCCAAGATATCGGCAATGCCAGTTGAATACTAGATCAATATTTGGCCAGTATTGTTTGAGTGTTGCACCAGTATTGCCGATGTCCAGCCACTATTGTGCCAAGATACCGGCAATGCCAGTTGAATACTAGACCGATATTTGACCAGTATTGTTGATGTCCTGCCACTATTGTGTCAAGATATCAGCAATGCCAGTTGAATATTAGACCAATATTTGACCAGTATTTTTCTTCTGTTGGACCAGTATTGTCGATGCCCTGCCACTTTTGTGACAAGATATCAACAATGCCAGTTGAATATTAGACCAATATTTGACTGGTATCGTTTGAATGTTGGACCGGTACTGCCAATGTCCAACTACTATGGGGCCAAGATATTGGCAATACCGGTGGAATACTAGGCCAATATTTGACCAGTATTGGTTGAGTGTGGGACCAGCATTGCCGATGTCCAGCCAATATTGTGTCAAGATATTGTGCTGCTTGGGCCCCAAGCAGTACAACACCTTGGGGGCACATTACTTGGAACGCTACACAAACCCTCATGTATGAACACCGTGTGAGGGAATTCAAGCTGCAGTCCGAGACACTATATGGGGTGTTTTGTTTTCGCCTTTACAGAATTTTTATAATAGCTATGAGAGCAGCATATATTGTGGTTTTTGCAGTTGAGTTCCACGGCCAGGTGGTGACATCCCTTGGAAGCAAGTGTGTAACTACAAGACGTCTACTTACCTGAAATTCATGGATTAACTAAACTTTAATTTGGGAATTTCGGGCAACAAAAGCGAGATAGCACATTGAGAGACTATCCTTGTTGAACGCCATTTTTAAAAACAATCCTGAAACACGCGTGTGCGTTAAAATATTCCATCCCTGAATTTTGATATGCAAATGAGCCGAAACCGAAAAAGCATGCCTCAGGAGCGCGCCACCCTCGCCAGACGGAGGCTTATCTGTGCAGGCTTATCTGTGCAGGCTTATCTGCGCCGGATAAAGCGGTTTGTCTGGCCCCAGCTGAGCGGCACCTGCTCCAATCATCTCCAAATCACGTGGCCCTCTGGTGTGAAATGAGCGCTGTTCTCTCCCCGAGTCCCTGGTCGACGCACTTTCGGTTTTGGCTCGTTTGGACATCAGAAGTCGGGGATGGATATCTTAACATACGTGTGTGTGTTTCAGGATTTGTTAAACGTGAAATGGCTTGGAACTAGGATAGTCTCTCGATCTGCTATATCTCGCTTTTGCCCGAAATCCCCTAATTAAAAAGTTAATTAATGAATTTTAGGTAATTAAAATTACTCACCTTGTACAGGGTGGGTGCTCTAAAAGGTCAGTCACATTTTCGGGCCAGACGTGATACCTGATTACTTGACGCACAGATTTCCTCTGCCTCAGAGTAAAGAATTTATGCCAGGGAAACCTACAAAAAAATTGTGGTTACAAACCACTGTGAATGAATAATATATGATATAATATTGGACCAGTATTGACTGGTATTGTTTCAGTGTTGGACCAGTACTGCCAATGTCCAACCACTATTGGGCCAAGATATTGGCAATACCGGTGGAATACTAAGCCAATGTTTGACTGTCGATGTCCTGCCAGACGTTTGACCAGTATTGTTTAAGTGTTGCACCAGTATTGCCGATGTCCAACCACTATTGTGCCAAGATACCGGCAATGCCAGTTGAATACTAGACCCATATTTGACCAGTATTGTTGATGTCCTGCCACTATTGTGTCAAGATATCAGCAATGCCAGTTGAATATTAGACCAATATTTGACCAGTATTGTTCTTGTGCTGGACCAGTATTGTTTAAATACGACCACGCAATACGACCACGATAATACGACCACACAAACTTTCGCCTCCATCCATTAGGTATCGCGCAGAGGAAATACACGAAGACGAAAGCTTGCGTGGCCGTATCTATTTTGTTACGCGGTGGCTGGTATCCACGAACTTTTTTTTTTTTACATTTCTCTGGCATAAATTATTCACTGTGTGGCAGCAGAAGTCTGTCTGTCGATTACGTATAGCGTCACACGCGAAAGTGTGACTGACCTCTTATAGCACCCACACTGTAGTGGCACACTCTCTTCAAGAGAATGTCCGCCTGGCCGTAGAAGTCGACTTTTTTTAATAAAAATTCCGTAAAGGCAAAAAAAAAAAAAACACCCTGTATACTAGTTCCACGGTGGTTATAGCATGGACTTTTGAGGTTGTATTTTGTTGTAACAGAAGAAGCAGCACCTCCAGACGGACAGGACTAAATACTTTATGTGATGTACCTTTTGTGTGCAAACAATGTGAGAGGACACCCAAACTTTGTATTTTACATCACGCTGCAATCAGTGCAGACATTTATTAGTCATATTTCTCGTTAATTGTTCACAAAGTGTATTTTCACCGGGGGTTGCACACTAATTTGCAGTGGGGTGGTTAAGAATATATATTATTTGTCTATGTCGTCACAATAGACACTTGCGTAAGAGAGAGACATTACAGAGTGGTGTAACAAAGTGGTTTCCAAACTGTTTTACAACTAATAAAGATAAAGCGAGTAGAGCGTGTTGGTTGTAACTTAACACGGTGGAAGAACGCAGGAGACAGACACGGACAAACGCCTTCTCCATGTGTTTTGTCCGTGTCTGTCCTCCGTGTTCCCCTACCGTGTTATGTTTTATAACCCTTAAACTTCACAACAGACGCAGTGTTGATCACATTTTATGCAGATACTAAAAAATTCAGTTTAAAAATCTGATCCCCTCTTGTGAAGGGCTTCATGTTACAAGAATGGCAGTTACTCATGCCAGGCACATTCCAGCATTAAATCATCAAAATATATTTAACATGTTTTTAACCCCTTAAAAAAAAAAAGAAAGAACTTGCAAGAATTATTCATCATAGCCGCTCAAAACCTCTTGTTAATGTCATGTGTGAGGCATGCTTTTTTTGTTATCTTCCGCCGATATACGTTCCGATTTTGCCCAATTTTATAGCTCCTGAAACACACAGTTATTTAAAGCAAACATAAAACCTGGACACACAGCGGTTTATCCAGAACTCCAAGCAGTGGGGTGTTGCAAAAGATTGATTGATTGATTGTTGTGGGGTGATCACTGTCACAGTTATGTCTTAACGGCTTCACATATCTTTACTGACACGTGTCTAAGGCTGGTATAGCAACAACACCCCCCCGGAGAGGGTGCATAGGAAAAAAAATCAACGGGGCATTGGCAAACATTTGGAGTGATGTATGGGCTTTGATTTACTGCAGACGTATTTTTATTCGCGATGTATCAATTTTCGCGAATCTCATTTGGGAAGTAATTCGCGAGTATTTAATTTAATTTTTAAATTTAAAATTGTTAATTTATTTTAAAATTTAAATTTTAAATTTAATTTCGCTATTCCAGGTCCGTTTCCTTCCGCGGGATCAATGTCAAGCTGTGTTCGTGAGTACAATTTTTCGCGATTTTTTAGCGGTCGCGAAATTCGCGAAAATTAATACATCGCGAATAAAAATACGTTTGCAGTATACAGATGCCCAAACACCCCTCGTGAGGGGGTGCACAGGTAAAAAATTTAGGGGTGTGTTTGCAAACACTTGGAGTGTGTTGGAGCGATTTACGGGCTCTGATTTATCCAAATGCCCCCCTATGCACTGAAATGTTTGGCAACACCCTCTAACTTTGTTTACCTGTTATTATTCCGGATAAACCACTGGGTGCCTGTCTATGCATGCTTAGGGCCTTTGTGTCTTACAATTAAACCCCGGTAAATACTGTTTTTACCTCCTATTTGCGATATTGCGACCTAGGGTAAAAACCTGCAAAACCCTGTAAACAAGGTTGGCAAACCACCAATATGGGTACCAGAGAATGCTATGCACCGCACATTCGGTGTGGCTCTTCCACATGTTGTGTTAATTTCAAATGAGAAAAGTACTCTCTTTTATTTTTCACACGAAAATCTAGTTTCCCACCTACTTTGACGCCGTTTCATGACTCCTAAAATGAAACCCAGTCCCTCCCCCCCCCCCCCCCCTCCGATTTTAGAAAAAAAAAATAAGGGCCCTGAAAACACAAGTCCCTATGAACATGAACATCTTCAACACAAGTGTGTCTGGTTGGGTAAAAAACGATGGTGCGGAAAATCTCCAACCAAGGTACAGGAGCGGGATACTCAGTGTTTTCGGAGCCAGGCTGGCCCTTCCTCAAGTGTGGCAACACCACCTAGATAGAGAGAGAGAGCCCGCTTACTTGTCGCTATGACATAACAATTAAGAATCAGCCAATGAAGATCGCGTTTTCAATGGCCGTAGCCAATCACAAGCATATGCTTTCAGCTGTCGTGGCCATGAGGATGACCCACCGTCGTCTGCTAGCAGTGATGGGACGTCACTGCATACTAAACAGGAAAACGTAAAAGTGGAGCTCAAAACGGTCCCATATATCTTTCTCACGACTGATTTTCTGGAAAGTGTGTTGCACTTTTTTGTCTTCGAATTCATGTCCGCAGGTTCTAAGTTAGCTGCAACCATTTCCGAGTTCTTGAATTCGCAGAACGGAGAACCGCAATAGCAGACGAATTCTGATTGTATGTGTCCAGTCGGGCGGAGAGGAGGCAATAAGCAGGCCCTCTGTACCTAGGTGTCGTTGACGCTGCTGCCGACCGGCCCTGTAGTCAACCCCGAGGAAGGAGTCGAACTGGCTCCGAAAATTCGGGTACAGTGGCGCGCACACTTGCCTCGAACGGCGGAGATCATCCACTATCCCGTTGAAGGGAGGGTCGGTACGCAAAACGGACGCGTCTGATGAACGGTGCGGTACGGCGAACACATCCGTTGTTTGCGTACCGGCCCTCCCTTCAACGGTATAGTGGATCATCCCAATCTTGTTTCCAGCTGTCTATATGAGCGCCCGATAACACGTGCTCCGCTTTTCGAGGCAAGTCTGCGCGCCACTGTATCCAATCCCTGTACCGTATGGTTGGACACTGTGTTCACGGGGCCTTAATGCACGCTATCCGTGCAAGCCCCATCCCACTCACGGGGGCCGTCATCGTCTCTGTCCTTACAGGTTCCGGGGAAGAGCGTACGCCCCTCTTCAAGTGCATCCAGTGTGCCCTGGTGTTCGTCTCCGAGGAGTTCCTCGTGGAGCACCAGAGGTCCAGGCAGCACTACAGAGCGGGGAAGCGTCGGTGCCGCTTCTGCGATTACACCAGCGACCACATGGGCAGCATCAAGAGGCACGAGGTGACCCACACGGGCGAGAAGCCCTTCGTGTGCCAGGTCTGCTCCAAGGGCTTCACGCGGAAGATGAGCCTGGAGAAGCACGTGAGCGCCGTCCACGAGGGAAAGAGGATGTACAGGTGCGCCACCTGCGGGGACACCTTCCAGCAGAAGCACCACCTGCAGGCCCACGAGTCGGTGCACTCCAACGACAGGCCCCACGTCTGCAACGTGTGCGGGGCCAAGTTCAAGCTGAAGCAGTACCTCGGCAAACACGTGCGCCTGCACGCGGGGTGCAGGGGCCTGCAGCACCTCAAGAAGCTGGGGTTCAGGTCGGGGGTTTTCCCGGCGCTCCAGTGACACCTCCGAAAAAAAAAGGATCTTGTGACACCCCTTCCCCCCATTGCCAAAGAAATTACGGGGTGGATTTAGCGAAGGTTACACATTTCGATCGAGCCGTAAAAATAGGAACTGACGTTTCTAGTGCTTCAAACTTTGCATACTGATAATCGTTCGGCTCAAGTTTTAATCATATTTTTTTCAAATGCTATTACTTTGTAGAAAAAAAGTTAGAAGCGAAGCAAATTCTCACTCCATGTACTTCCTATGGACAGGGGCGGATTTAAGGGCCTGTCATGGGGGGGGGGTCTTAAGGAAATTTCGTGCTTTGCGGCGCAGCATCGTCCAGGAGATAGGGTTTTTACATAGGGAACACGACCGTATGGGGGGGGCGGTCCCCCCCCCCCCCCCCCATTAAATCCGCCCCTGCCTATGGGCTATACTGCCTGCAAACCGCCATTTTTCTCTCTGTCTGCTTCTCATTCACATCACCATGTATAGGTGGCGCTGCCTCGAAACCCTGCATCTGGTCCATCTGATTGTTGGTTGTTCCATAGGTTCTGGTTTTGCTTCGTCTCCGGGCAGCGCCACCTATACGTGGTGATTTGAACGTGTAGCAGACGGAGGAAAAAATGGTGGTCTGCGGGTGGTATATTCTATAGGAAATGCAGGGGGGTGAAAATTTGCTTTGCTTCTAACTTTTTTTCTACAAAGTGATAGCATTTGAAAAAAATATGATTAAGACTTGAGGCAAATGACTATCAGTATGCAAAGTTTGAAGCACTAGAAACGTCATTTTCTGTTTTTACGACTCGATCGAAATGGGACAAAAGCCAAGGGACATTTGCTTGTATTGGTGACACCGCTGCTATTGCGAGCGATCTTGAACGGTCATTGTAGTCAATGGCCATTGAACACGTGCGTAGTGCCGCCGTGTGTGTGACGTGTCAACCTGTCAGGGAGCATTGAATCCAGTGTTCTCTGAAACGTTGTCACGTTACAGGTTTGGTGGCGCTACCTGCACTACCAATGACCATTGGTTTAAATGACCATGGAAAACTGCCCATGTTGCAGGTGTGTTACACTCCTTTCAGTCACAACTGCACTTTTAGAGTCAGTTGCCATGGAAACAGGTCGCCTGCAACCGCACAGGTAACAAGCCGTATGGTAAAATCGATAAAAGCCCCAGCGCTTTGCACAGATAATAATGAAACAGACCAACACAGACACGGCACTGAGCTGGCAGGCCAAACAGTTCCGTGTCTCTGTTTGTCTGCTTGATCATTATCAGTGCCAAGCGCTCGGGCTTTGATCGATTTTAACACTCAACACCGTACTGCCCAGCCATAGTTGCAGGGTTTCTGTAGTTCAGGCTGTCTGTGGCGACTCATTAAAGCAGACGACGCCCAGACATCATGTGACCACGCAGTGACGGAGGGAGAAGAGGTAGATTGACTAAATAAGAAGACCCACTTCTCGTTTCCTGCTCCTTCACTAAGCCGACATACCGAATGAAACTGTCGTCTGCTTTGGCCGATCACAGCAGATGATTTCAAAGAGGTAAAGCCTGGTGACTGTACTGTTTAGCCAGACAAGCATTTCTGTTTCTCAGTGTGTGTGTGTTTGTGTGTGCAAGTCTGCTGTCACAAATAAAGCACATTGCAAATCCGTTGATGTTGAAGAGACAAACAGAATGTTTGTCATCTTGACGGTACCAGTTGGTTGGCCATAATTTTTATGAGATTTGAAAATGGCACTGCCTCTGATGAAGTCATTTCGATGCATGAACGCATTTTTCCAAACCGATACAACTGTCATACAGACTTATAAGAAGCATACAGATTCGCAAACTTGTTCTGTAAAAAAATACAAAAACGAGGCAGTTATACAATGCGCTTCATTTTATTCGGCACAGATTTTAAAAGAAAGCATTAGAGCTGCATAAATTAATTTCTTTAATTTATTCCTGTACGACAGCGTATCCAACTACTACACAACTAATGAGCTAAAATTCATTAACTTATCAATTAGGTTTTTTTCTGGAAAGATGCGAGATAGCAGTCACTAGCCACAGTTACATGAATCCGACAGAAAGCTTTATTTGATTGATTTGATTTATTGCTCCTCCTCACATCAGTCCTCTCTAGAATATTGGCTGGACATGGTCTGATGGGAGAGGATTTGCTGCAATAAACCAACTGGGCCCGCTTTTGTCTAGTTCATGCAAACGTGGCTGCTGTTCAAATCCATTGTCCTCATCAAACACCTTGAGATGCGAACGTTAAGGTATAAATTTACAAATTTTGCTATGCCGACGGGCCAACACCAGGGCTACGCACTTCTGTAGCGCAGGAACAACACGACCTTGGCCTTACGTGGGCCGGAGACTGATCTGTCTGGCCAACTCATTAGCGCCTACTCATCAGCGCCACTCATTAGCCCCTACTCCAACCATCTCCATCGCCCCAAAGTGTGTGGCCCTCTCGCATGGAATGCCTGTCATTCTTTCTGTGCTCAAGTAGTGCATAGGTTTGGTTCCAACTGATATGCTTAGCAAAATTTGGCAATTTATATCTCAAGGTATGTTCGCTCCTCCGGGTGTCTAATAGGGAGAATGGATTTGAATAATGACTGGCTCCAATTCTGCTATGAAAGATGAAAGCCAATTCAGCTATCTCACATTTCTCGGAAAACACCTAATTAATACGGTAATCAGATAATGAATTTTGGTTAAGTTGTCCACTAATTGCACACGTTGTCCTACGGGGTGCCTGTCCTGCCGTATAACCCATCCGCAAAAGCAAAATTTCTGCAGCTCTAATAGTTCTTTAATAAAAAATCTGTGCAAATAAAAAAATGCAACCTGTATATATCATACCTGAGAGCATATTTTTTTAAATGCCATTGGACGGGGGACGTGTTTCGTCCTAGCCTTGATTTGAGGGTGGGGCAATATTGTTAGTTACGTTGTAACAGCTTTATTGATCATTAATACTAGCATGTATCTAGGAGTCACCCCCCTGAAATTTGAGATCGCCCAACACAGCTCGGCTACCGATGTGTATACAGACAAACATGTTGACACCTCTCCTCCCCCCCCCCCCAAAAAAAAAAACGAAAAAAAAAGTAAGATTGACTTTTGGGAAATAACTATCTATAAAAGCTGAAATAACAGACTCTACATGTGGTACACGGGGAAAATGTGATGTACATCGGGGGTGTCGCCATACATTCTAAGGATATAGTAGATCTCGATAGACCCCCTACTTGGGTCTCATCAGCAAAATTTTATTTGTGTTCTATTTTTAGACTTCGATATGTGGCCTCACCCAAACAGGTAAGGCCTTCCAAAAATTGCCTATAGGCTCATTGTATTGTCCCCCTCCACGGTAATCTTTAGTAAATGTTTATTGAGAAGAGTAAACTATTTACACAAAGTGAGATCAAACATGACTATGGTAACTATATACAAGAAGCGCCAGAGAAACACGCACAAACAGCAATGGACGGTAAGTGAAAGCTAAAAACTATGTACAGGACAAAGAACAACCAAAACATTAGCAATGACTAAAGACAGAAAACCTCACTTTAGGGCACAGTTATCATATTAAGCACACGGGTTAATCAAAACAAACAAAAGGCGACAAGACGAGAAGTTACAAGAAGGTGGTTACAGGTGGTATATACAAGGGTATGTACACGTTTGTCCATGAGGTCTATCACAGCTTCGTGATTATATGGCCACTAGCCAACACAAACACGTTCCAGTGGTGCTTCCACCGCTTTCGGAAGTTCACGAGACCGAAAGATCTCAGTTCGTCCTGGAGCCGAGCTCGTAGGGCGATCCGGCATGCGCACAACAAGTCCACGAGTGTCGCCGGCTGTGCCCCGTACACAGCACGTGTCCTGGCGCACCAAAGTTGAAAGATCACCTCGGCAACCAGGAGCACGAAGGCAGGTCGCTTCCTCTCCGGCACGGGCACTGGGTCCAGAAACTGCGTCGTGTCAAGAGCGACCGCGGGCAACTGATACAAGTCGGCCACCTTCCTCCACATGGCCGCCGCATTGATGCAGTCGAAGAAGGCGTGCTGATGCGTCTCCACCGCCCCGCAGGTGACGCAGGAGTCCCAGCGTGAGAGGCCAAAGCTATGCAGCCTTGCTCGGACCGGCAGCACCTCATGCGATCGCTGCCATAAGACGTCTACTCGTGAGCCCTCCAGGAAAGGGGACACCACGAGACTTCGGTCGTGGGGCCGCGGGCCCGCCTGTACTGGGAAACTGGCCTCACACAGCGCCTCGTACAGCTCCCTCACAGACCATGTGGTGAAGTCGACGTCAGGCAGGTGACGGCGTAGCAGGACAGCGTACTTCCTCATGAGTCTGTAAAAGGTCATGAGCCTCTCCGTGTGTGGCCGCCCAATGTCGAAGGCTCCTCCGAAGTCTTGGATGTAGGTGCCGGCGAAGAACAGGGCCAGGTGGTGCGAGATGTGTGTCGCATCTCGGAGGACAGAGAAGAGGGCTGAGAGGCCCAGAGCCGCGCAGAAGAGGCGCACGTCTGGGAACCTCCAGCCGCCCAGCTGTGGAGGCCTCATCATAAGGGCCCTCTGCACACGTTCTGGTCGCCCATTCCAGAAGAACTGATAGGTGAGGCGGTTCGCTCTTCTTGCAGTGGCGGTGGCTGGCTGGAAGGCCGTGCCGAAGTACCACAGTGGGGAACACAGATGCCTGGACACCACTGCCGCACGCTCTCTCAGATCCAGGTCGAGGGCTGACACCGCTTGGATGCGGGCCGACATATCTTGGAGTGCATGTCTCCAGTTGCTAGTGAGGGGACCGGTCCGGTGAAATTCGATACCGAGTATACGACAGGACTGTCGTACCGGTATACCATAGGCGTCCGAATAGGGAAAGTTGTCCCCAATAGCCATGAAGGCGCACTTCCGTTCGTTGAGCTTGGCACCCGACGCCCTGCTGTATTTGTCCAAGCAGTTCAGAACCTGTGCAGTTGCATGGGGTGTCGGAAGGCACACCGTTAAATCGTCCGCGTACGCGAACACAGTCGCGAACTTGTGGCTCCCTGGGACTGGTAGGCGGGGCACAGCACACTGGTTGGACAACATCCTGACCACTGCTTCGAAGACGAGGACGTAGAGTGTAGGAGATAAGGGGCATCCCTGCCTCACTCCTCTGGTGACGTCGAAAGCCAAAGACGGCCTGCCGTTCACTAACACTTGGCTCTCGGCACCTGTGTACAAGACTCGCACGAACTGTTGGAAGCGCTCGCCGAAACCCGCACGGTGCAAGACGTGAAAGAGGAAGCCATGGTCCACTCGGTCAAAGGCCGCCTCTTGGTCGAAAGATACGATATACGCTCGGGCCTGACGGTCGGCAACCCAGTAGAAAATGTCCCTGAGGGCGGCCAAATGCTGCTGGATGCCGCGTTCTGGAACAGCGCACGCTTGAGCCGGCGAGACGATGAGCGTGCTGATCTGGGCGACACGCTGCTGGAGCACCTTGGCGAAGAGCTTATAGTCCACATTGAGCAATGTGATGGGCCTCCAGGCAGAGAGCTCATCAGCACGCGCACCGTCTTTGCAGAGGAGCTTGACGTAGCCTCGACGGGACGACGCCGGTAAGGTGCCACGCTCAACAGCATCCAGGAACACTCCACGGAGGGCGGGACCCAGGATGTCCCAGAAACGAAGATAAAACTCCACTGGGAGTCCGTCAGGGCCGGGTGACTTCCCTTTGCGCATACTCCTTGCGGCTTGAAATAGCTCGTGGACGCTGACATCGAGGTCCAGGTCGCTTGACTGGTCGGAAGTGAGACCCTCGTACTGGCGGCACACCTCCTCCCAGAGTGAGGGGTCGACTGACTCTCGGGCGTATAAGGTGGCGTAGTGCGACCCACAGGTGAGGACCAGGTCGTCCAAGGTCGTGGCCAAAGTCCCATCTTCCCGGACAAGGCGTTCCAGCCGCACAGGTGTCGAGCGCTGTACCTCCGAGAGGGCCGCCTGGACCGGGCCGGCGGACCGCATATGAGCCGGTCGGGAAGCGTCTAGAGACCATCCCCGTGCCCGGCGCCACAGAAGTGCTGAGAGTTCCGCCTGTAGCTCCTTGTATGCTGTGGCCTCCTCCCGGGAACCCAAGCCGCATTCCAGAAGGCCCCGAAGACCGACCTGCAACAGGTGAATGTCTCGCCTCCGCTCCGCCACCAGCTCTTTGCCCCATTTTCGGAGGATCCTCCTAGCACCATCCTTCACACTGTCCCACCACTCCAAAGATGTCACTTCGTGGATTCGGGATTCCAGGTACGCCTGGACGTCCTGTACCACTCGGTCGTCGTTCAGGAGCGATGGGTTCAACCGCCACGGCGCGGGTTGGGGTCCAAAGCCAACTGGGTCTTGTAGGTCCAGGACGACTGCCCGGTGGTCAGTAAAGAACTGCACAGAAGTGCCGACCTGCACCACCGCACAATCCTGCACCCCACACGAGAGAGACTTCGACACGTAGAACCGGTCCAGACGGACGTGGCGGTCTTGGCTGCTGAACGTGAAACCTGGTGTAAGTCCGTGGATAAGGTTCCAGGCGTCTGCGAGGTCCCTCGCCCGCAACAGGCGTCTCAGCTCCTTGCTCTTCCAGGGTTGGTTCCTCGATGTTCCCCCCGCTCGGTCATACTGTTCGTCCACAACACAGTTGAAGTCACCACCGAGCACAACGTCCCTCTTACCGAGGAGGTAGGGATCGACGCGGCGGAGAAAGTCATTTCTCTCCTGGTAGTCCGTGGGAGCGTAGATGGACACCAGGCGCCTGTCACGCCCGTTGATGGCCACGTCCACTGACACAAGTCGTCCTTCAAAGTCGAAGGAGTGGCGCAACACAGTTCCACGAAAACGCGGTGTCACGAGGATAGCCACGCCACGAGACCTCGATGTCCCACAGCTGAAGTGTCCCTTCACACCCACTCGTACTGCAAAGTTCTTAGCTTCCTGCAGGCTACTGAAATGAGTCTCCTGGAGGAAGGCGATGTCCACTTGCAACGATGCAAGCAGCGAACCCAACATTCGCTGCTTTCGATGTTGGCGGATCCCGCGCACATTAAGGGTGAGCACTTTCATTGTCCGCTTGGGAGGAGGGTGGGGACGGCACGGCACGATTGGCGGCCTGTCGTCGCTTCTTCTTCTCCGTCTTCTTGCGGCCGCTGGCCCGTTCGACTGTTTGCCACGGCTGCTCCTGAGGGGCAGCCGCTGACTCCAGCGAGTCGCTCGACATGTGTGGCCGTTTCGCTGATAGTGGAGCGTGGTCTCGGCTCTCTTCATCGGACGAGGATGACATTTCCTCGGTGGACTCCACAGTGGCATCCTCGTCAATGACGAGTGGCGCGTCGGAAACCTCGCTGGAGCTATGTTCGGAACTGGTCAGGGAGGCGTCCTCTTGCCGGTCGGTCGATTCCTGACCCACAACTGCCGTTGCAGGGGACACAGCCTGGGGGGCCCCGGTGGTCGGCGCTCCTTCATCACTTTGCTGAGAGGGCGCAATGGCGTCCTCCGTGGTTGGTGATTCGCGAACCTGCTGCCCGTCCGGGGTGGGGGCACCCTCGCCGCCGCCGAGCGCGATGACTTCCTGCGTATCCCTCAGGTCACTGGCTGCCTCGTCAACCAGCATATCGTCCTCGGTGGCGATGCTGGCGTACGTCTTGACCCTGCAGCGCGTGGTCCAGTGGTCCGCTCCACACTTGCGGCACCGCTCATTGCACGAGGCCGCCTCGTGCCCGAACGCCGCGCAGCGACGACACCTGGGTGTCGTGCAGTCCAGCACGTAATGGCCCTCTTGACCGCACCGGCGACATTGTTTGCGCATGCCGCTATAAAGGCACATGCCCTGGAAGCCGCGCACAGTCACGAAATTCGGCACTTCCTTCGTCACCTCGATGAGCACCTTCCGGGCTCCCGTTTCAACGGTGGGGTAGTCCCGGTACTTCTCTCGATGTGACTTGAGCACTTTGCCATACCTGGAGAGAACTGCATCCAGGTCTTCGTCGGGTAGCTCCGTCGGAAGGTCGAGCACGGTGACCACTTTCACCGTCGATGCCAGGGAAACCAATGGGTAGTCCCTGCTTGCAATGGTTAGTACGCCCAAAGCACGGAGAATTTCCACTGCGCGCATTGAGTGCACAGTCACAAAGAAACGACCTCTGCCCGAAGGTCGGACGGAGCGAAGGTCGCGTAGCGAGGTGGCAGAGGCCACCGCGTCTAGAACTTGCCTGGTTTTCACCTGGCTGTCGGCATGGAGGCTGAAAGTGAGGTCCTGGCGTAGCTGCGTCGCCATCTCCGTAGGGAATCCCCCGGCCCCCCCGGCGGATCCCATCTTGCGGTGCAGCGACGCGATAAACTGGACTTGAAATATACAATCTTTAGTAAAAGGCGAAAGATTAATACGCGGAGTTGAAGAGAGACCTGAGCATAACCAAACATCTGCTCGCGAAAACGCGTCTCTCCAAAGCTATCTACCAATCATAAGGGTGAGTTCGAAACTGATAATAAGGTAATGCGTAATCTACATAATAATACGTAAAAGTGACGAAACAAGTTGTTGTAAAGGCTTATAGTATCCAGGTTTTCCATTCAAGCACATTGTTTTCAAGTCATGTCTAATCACTTTCTCTTTTATCGCTTGATCTCGCGCAGGTTGTAAAACTGTTTGGCTATATCGCTCATAGATGGCGCCACGGATTTACTTTTGAAACGTTCATTTGGAGCTCTGTTTAGTGTAACAGGTCATACTTCGGTGTTTTCAAGGTTGGAGATATCAAAAGTTTATCGCAAGCATCCTTGGAAGCGGTTTAATGCGACTTCGATGCTTAAAGCGTCAGATTTCCGTTACAGCGTACTTCTGGTTCTTCCGTGCTGCAATGGCGTCGTCCATGTAGTGGTTCTACCCTCTTCCGAGAAATTTGGCAGAATAGGTTGGAAAAAGCGGCGGTAAAAGTTTTTGTGCAAACCTGTAATGGCACAGTCGACGTTCATCCCCAGGTTTTAGTCGCTTTTTTTGCTTTTCGGTCCGAGCGTTATCACTTTTTTTGTTTCGAATTCTGTCTGTTTGCCGTCGCTCTTGCATTCATCACTGGCTCAAACATGAACGAGAAGTTTCCGTTATTCTTGCTTACTAGGTTGCGTTGCTTCTATTTTGTCGCCAAAATTATTTACGTAATTATTTATCTGTCACCAGTGTCACAAAACTAGAGCGATCAGATCCAGAGAAACAACAGTTCTGAAACAGTTGTGAACCCGACACTGCCCATTAAGAATTATTAATTTAGATTCTATTTACTTCCCGTGGGGATGTGTATTGTATTCACCACTGGGAAGTACCACAAAGATCCCACTTAAGCGACAAGGGTTCACTGAAACCTTCGTCTGGAAGAAAATGATAATCCGAAATGACAGAGGGTTTGAAAATCGTTTTAGAGCACTGTGCAGTGTGTCACTGCCTTTGTGACAACCTCATACTCCAATACAATACGGCACAACAATGACTGATATGTGTGAAAGAAACAAGTTTCATTTGGGAGTTCAAACACATGTACCCCTCCTGTCATTATTTAAAATGCTTTTTGCCGATTTAATATATATATCTGTATTCATATGTCACTTAACTTTGTAAGCTGAATCGACACCCAATGGCATTTTATGTCACAGCTCATGTTACAAATATAACAACCAAAATGTGTATGATAAAGAAACTTAATGTGTTTTCAAAGAATGCACAGGCATGAGATACAAACTCCAAGTCTGGTGCAATGCACTATGTTCTAGAAAGAATGAGAAACATGTACAACCCAGACATAATGTGTATCGTTCTTCAGAACATGGCATCAAACCTCGTCGTCTGCATGGACCTCGTCGTCTGCCATTGATGAGGTCCAACGTAAAAGTGTTTTACATGAGAAACCATTTGTCTGCACAACTAAGAAATATCTGTGTTTATTAATTTTTTTTTACAAACAAGCAAACAAATCTCTGTGTGTGCAGGTATGGTTATACTCCATCCGCGGATCCACGCGCGTCGTCTGCATGGACCTCGTCGTCTGCCAATGATAGAGGTCCAACGTAAGAGTGTTTTAAATGAGAAACGATTCGCGTGCGGAACTAAGAAATCTCAGCATTTATTTATTTATTTTTTCTTTCTTAAAAACAAACAAATCTCTGTGCGTGCAGGTATGGTTATACTGCATCCGCAGATCCGCGCGGCACCTCAGTTTGCGGATGGAAATATTCAGTGTATTGATTTTTATACTGGCTTACATAACAGAGGGACAGAGCAAAAAACAATAGGACGTTTCGACGCCTATCCTCATCAGCAAGAACTCGAGGATGGAAATATAAAGTTTTGAAATCCGCGCGAATGAGACAGTGCGCCTGTGCGGTGCGTGGAGGTGCCTGCATTTTATCCGCCAATATGCATTCCCCCGAGTTGTGTGAATTTGTTAGTTTCTGGGCGTTTGAAGCTTACATGTTCGTTTATCCTTAATTGAAGTCTGCCTCAGCCATTTCTCGTTGTTTAAAGTGTTGCTGTGTTTGCCAGTGTCAATATGTGTCATCCGCTGATGACAAAGTTTCTGAGGTAGCTATGATGCCGAAAAGCGAAAATGTTTGTGGCAATATTTTTACCACGTGGATTGTTTCCTAGAGGTACATGGGGATGCGCGGATACAGTCGTTATAGAAAAAGCTGCTGATACGGACGCACCTATGTCAACCTGTGCAACTGCGCTTGCGGTCGCGGATCTTACGTGTGCGGGTACGGTCGATATTGTCTGCGCTCGCGTCTACTTATCAGAATAGCCTTTGATGTTTCGTTTCCGCTGGCCACGACACATACTGGAGAGGGAAGTCAGCGGAGCAGGTTTTAGAACCCCCTCTGCCTTTCTTCATTGCGACGTTCGTTGCAACTAAATTTCCCAAAACCTAGATACTCAAAATTGGTGGCTTGATTGCTTTTTTAAAAACAATACTGTATTTAATTAAACGTGATTACATGTGCTTGTGGGATAAGTCAGTTCAAACGCTCGCCAGCAAATAAAGTTTGCAATTGTATCATTGTTCTGTGACATTGTCAATTCTTGCTTGAAGTTGTTCCCAAAATTTGCTCCTAAAATTTGCAAATTTTTTTGAATTCATTAAATTCACAAAAATTAGGGTACTAACGGTACTTTGTGTTTATGTGTACACCTCTTGATGGGATACTGGAAAGGAGCTTTCTGATTGGACCAGATGGGTTCTTTTTTCTCTCAGTAAAGCACCTTGGGTTCAAGTGTTCCTTTTTTTTTTTCAGTGTATCTCATGTCTCTCCAGAGTTCCTCAAGAAGAACCACCAGGTCCCTTTCCCAAATTGATGGAGAGGGAACTGCGACTGCAACTGATCTACAGAAATATGAGGAGATGACTGCAAATGCTGCGGATGAAGAGTTGGGGAAATATCGTCGGCGCCCTATCTGAGGTTTTTGCTTTCAGTATGCACTGTATTTTCGACAGCCTGTTTGCACCGTGCTAAAATGTTTGCATGCACAGGGAGTTTTTTCGTTATCGTTTACAACTTTTTAAAGGTACTGTAAAGCAGTAGACAAGCATGATATGCCGGTGATGTGACTAGAGACTTTGTTGCTTCTAAATACCATATGCCGAACCGTACGACCGACAACGCGCTATAAATATTTTTAATTTGCCATGAAAGATGCGGCGTAGTGGAGCGGTGCGACGCCTGGTGTCAAACAACCCCCCTGTACAGCGGGCAACACTGAAAATTGGTATTACACACTGTGACATCGGAACTTCGTTATTTTAGTAACCATATTATTAGTTTTCCTGTTTACCTATGCATTCTGAAACCCCTGTTAACAATTTAACCTGTTAACCCCTGTTTTTGCGAAGTAACCCAGTGCTGGCCGCTGTTTGATGGGGGCTCTCCCTACTTCTCTGCTGCGCCTGCGCGCTCCTTTTGTTCGCGGCCTCTTTAGAACGCACAAACTCTCTGTGAACAAACAAGTCCCGACGCTGCCTGGCTTCTTGAACGTCTGACACATTTTTTTCAACTGCTCAGCATTTCATTTCAGTTCGCTTATCCGTTTATCCTCAGATGTGGATCGTTGTGTGGATCACAGGGGCGGATTTTATGGTGGATTGTGGTGGATTGTTATGTCGGGCCCAGTGTTATACGCATGCAATGTGGTTGCCGCAGTATGTGTCAGAAGTACGGATTCATTTCGAATACCTACTACAGTGTTGTCCGTAATCTTTGATTGTAATTTTCTAATTAACTGCACCGTCGATTGGAATGAAACTTGCACAGTTTTTGTCCTGATGGCTTGGACTATCGAATAGCCACCCTAAACGACATTTGATCGGTGCTGCTTTACAGTACCTTTAATAAAAAGCTACGAGAGCAGCGTAGATGCCATTTTCGATGTTGAGTTACGTGGCGGAGCGGATGTCCTCCCGAAGAGAATAAGGTTCAGAAGGTTCCTTTTCGAAAAATGCACAAAAAATTAGTACAACAATTAGTCAGTTTGTTACAGAGTTAGTCGGTAAGGGAAAGCGCTCTTATACAGTCTCCAGCCATACTCTGCGTACACACTATCAGAGAATGTGTCTACAAAATGGCTAATTGACTTAAAATCAACAAGTTAGTTAATTAATTAATTTAATCAACATTTTAATTATGAGATTTTCGAGCAAACGCGACAGCAGTACATTAGAAAAATGCTCGTCGAACGTCATTATAATGTTTTAGAAAATCCTGAAACTGTTGAAATATTCATTGGCAGATTTTGACACGCAAATGACCTGCAACCCAAACTGTGCTCGTAGCATTTCTCACAAAAATTCTGTAAAGGGGCCATCTTTTCTGGGTTTGGAAAAAAATAGCATGTTTTACTTTTATTTATTTTTAACTAGAAGGACATTGAGGAACTGAGACTACACCCTTTTATATGCTGTTATTTCTTATCCTCACAAAGAGAGAAAAAAGTTGTTCCCATTTACTTAACAACACGTTTTCGTGCATCCAAACATGCTTTCTTCGAGCTAAGGGTTCTTCTAGTGTGAGTTCTTTTAGCAAGTTGTTGTTCTGGTGTGAATATATTCACCGGCTCTCTGCCACTTTTGAAGTTCCATATCATATTTATTCAGTAGTAGTGCTTCTAATAATTCAGTATACATATAATCACGTTTCGAACAGCTCTGATAAGGGTAGCTGGAGATAGTGTGCACTGCAATTCGTTCTTATAATTTCCTGATGTCTGACGTTTTGAACCTTTCCTGTGTCTTTTCCTGAAAGAGGTTGGCTGCAGCTGCAGTTCCTCTGTAGAGTCAGATTTGAGGCTTTTTTGAGGCTTCTGAATCCTTCATTTATTTATTTTAAGTGTATTGCAGTTGCGTTGGGTTTAAACCCGTATGTATAGTGGATTCCTCAAAGTCTGTTATTCTATGAAATATTACACTTGTTGTATCAGTTACATCTACTCAGGGTGTCAAACTGAAATATTTGCTGTTTCGCTTCGGGAATCTTAGTTCCGTTTTAGTCCATTTCGTGAGCGCCGAAATAATGGTTCCAGCTGGTTTCGTTCAGTTCATAATGGTTCAGTGCACTGTAAAAATAATAATAATAATAATAATGGTTGGGCCAACATTCTGTTCTAGTGCGCCGGAGTGTACAGTGCAGGATGCAAGCTTTCCTACGAACACGTTAAAGGGGCACTAAAATGCGAAAACAAGTTCACTTCAAACTACGTTAAACGCCACATTAATTTTGTAATTGTTATCGTAATTCAAAACTTCGATTGCGTTAGGAAGCCACGATCAAAATTACACTGGACTCGTTCTTGCTTCGGTGCTAAGCAGTGAACAACGCTTCAGCTTGTGCATCGGTGTTTTAGTCCATGCCGCATGTGTGGCACACCGTGGAGCAGTCCGGGTGAAAAACATAGCGCGCGTTACAAAGCGGACTGCTGTCGCTGTTCGAAGGAGATGTTCTCAGTGGAACATTCGTGTGGACCGTTGTGGGCTACAATTTAGTAAATCGTTATTGAAAAATGCAGCAGTGCGCATATACGGAACACTACGATTGAACATGTTCCGAAAGCCACACGGCCACTCTTGCCATGCGTGCGCTTTTCCTGCAGTCTCATTGGATGCCGCCAGTTAGAGCCCTGCGCGGATGAGGTTTTTGGCATCCGCATCCGACCCGCATCCGCGCACAAGTTATCCGATCCGCATCCGCACCATACACAACAGTTTACATCCGCATCCGATCCGCTGAGCAAAACGCACCATCCGCATCCGATCCGCAAAAATCCGCACGTTTCGAAAGACACGTAAAGACCGCCGGAAGCATGTTGGTATAATTTCGGATGCCTCCATGCTGTCACGGAAGGACTCAGTCATGACGACAAGCAAAGGTAAACCTTTCAACAAACGCGATATGGAGAGACTTCTGGAACGCGTGGAACGCTACCTCGTCGGCGCTCGCGCGGTTCGAGACGCCTGAATGCCTCCTCTCCCGTCTTGGCGCCGTGCATGGTCAAAGGTGAACCAGAACATGCGCTTGCTGTCGGCGCGCAATACAAATAAATTGCGGGTGGAAAAATGACAGCACGCGGTATATCCGCATCCGATCCGCTACCGATCCGCTGCCTTCGTATCCGCATCCAATCCGCATCCGACCTCGAGCCATCCGCATCCGATCTGCACACCGCAGAAAGTGCTAAATTTTCATCCGAATCCGCAAGTATATTGCGGATATCCGCGGATATCCGCTTCCATCCGCGGATGGTGCAGGGCTCTACCGCCAGTCTTTGCATCCTGGGGATCCCACTCGCTGCCGGCAAAGACGGCTCTGTTTTCACTGTGTTTTTCTTCTAAATGCTAATGCTTTGTGAACTAATTTTGTTTGAATTGTGCTACCGTAATTTCACGCGTATTAGCAGCGGCTTATGCACGATTTTTTTTTTTCTCTCACGGACTCTCTGCAGCTTGTCCACCGGTGCGGCTTATCTCATGACTATTTTTTCCCGGTATTTTCCGCATACGCCGGTTTTAACGAAAGGGCCGACAGTGTCTCTGGAACAGCACTGCCCTGCCGATGCACGAATAGTGCGTAACGGACAGTGATGGCCACTAACTACTTCTACAGTAGTCTAACTATAACTACTAACTACTTTGCGATTGAGTAGTTTAACTAGTAGTTCAACTACTTTTCAGGGGAGTAGTTAAAACTACTTCTTTAACTACTGCAATGTAGTTTAACTACATCTATAACTACTTAAAGTTGTCCATCAACACCAATCCCTTGCAGTGTTCTTGGACACCTAAATATGAATCACAAGCAATGTTAAACTTTGGCTCAGGCTATTGCTACGATCGTCAACTACAAAGCTTGGGGTGGGATTCTTTCTGTGCCTACGCGATAAACTAAGTTGCAGAATTATTTCGCAGCAAATGAGGCTTCACTAGACACGCATTAAAAGTTAGTACACATGCACGACACAATTCCTCTGCACCTCCGTTCTCATCAAACAAGTAGCTCGAGATAAAAGTCGGAAGCACAATCGTGTCGTAAAGCTTGCGGCAAAATCGGAAGTAGTTGGCGTCTTCAGTAACCTAACTACTGTAGTTAACTACTTAAAATAGTAGTTTAACTAGTAGTTGCCACTACATTTCTGCAAGTAGTTGATAACTACTTTTTAACTACAATCAGGTAGTTTAACTAGTAGTTTAACTACATGTAGTGAACCACTGGCCATCACTGGTAACGGATGGGTCCACATTCGAGTAGATTGATCCTCCTGGTGCATTCCTCCAAGCAGCTTTAACGAAAGCGGTGACAGTGATTCACGTTTTCTGGAAGACCACTGACCCATCAATCCATGAAAAACGCCCAACAAGGGCACAATCTGATCTTCGTAGAACAGTAGAACTGACCTCCTTTGTTGTACACCATGCCGACCCTGAAGAATGGACCACAAGGTTTATGGCCTTCTCTATGGTCTCCTTTGTCGCACAAAGCAGTCGTCTCGTATTGCCCGCGGCTTATCTGCCAGAAAATTTTCGAAACGTTCCTAAAAACGCGTCCTGCGGCTTATCTGCGGTGCGGCTTATACGTGTGAAATTACGGTAATTGAAGTTGTCTTTGCATTTTAGTACTCCTTTAAGTCAACAGCCTTTTGATATCAATCATTAATTTATTTAAGATATGCACGATGAGTTGGTGACGATGCAAGCATGATGACTTGTTATGGTAAAATAGTGAGCACATGTTCTGTTTGTATAGTATCTACACTTTGCCCAGATCGCCACAGCACAGTGGGTGAATCAGTGTAGCAAAGAAGCAAAAATAAGTGTTCTACTACAAAGCTGGAAACACAACTCAGAGCTCGGGATGACCCAGACACCAAGTTCATGTCTAGAAGGATTACAAGCATTGTGTATTTTAGTGTGAATGGAATTTTCATTACCATTTGCAGCATATGAGGCTGTCGACTAGGGTGCCCTTCACACTATTCTTATCGTCCATGTGTCCGAGTGCTCTCCGAAAAACAAAAAATAACACTGGACAGTTTACCAAACAGTACTTTTCATTAGGTCCAGTTCAATGTCAGTTCCAAGTCTGGAAAAACAAAAATTGTGGTTTAGTTCCCGGTTCCAGTTCTGGGAAAAAATAGTGGCTCAGCCACAATTTACGTTTTGGTTCTAGTTTTGACACCCTGGTCATACTTACGTACTTATCATGTCCATGCTCACAGTGTGTGCACGACTGACATTGCTGACATGATTTCAATGATAATGTGTCCATACTTTATTAGTATATCTTTCATGTACTGGATCATTTGGTTCATGGAGACGATACTTACATCCTCCACAAATAATCTACTCTGTAATCCTTTTGTGAACTTTGAGAAATGTGTTGGGCTCCTGTATTACTTTCTTTTTCACAAACGTATTGACTACAAATTCTTCATGTTGTGGGTTTTCTGATGCACTTTCAGGCTACTGAGCTCAATGTTTGTCTGATTCTTCACTCAGTATTAGAACCATTGAAACCACAGAATTGCTTGTCCGTCAGCTCTACATTTTTCTCTCTGTATTATTGTACGCCCTAACTGACATTATCTTAGCTTGTCTCTTGTTTAAAATATATGCTTCTATGTATTGAAGAGCTCCAAACCCCCAAGAGGATTAGTGACACATCTTAAAAGTGTTAAAGCCCCGGTGCTGGTTCATTCCTGTTGTATGCATCTCGTCTCATTTGTGTGCCCTAGTACAAGGTTTACACACTTTTACAAAAGTCTTTTTCTGTCGTTGCAGTTTGTGAGATTGTTTTTTTTTTTTTTTGTCTCTATTATATCAACCCTGAGTGTTGAGCTTATCTACGTATATGTTCAGCCTGTATGACCTGCCATTGCTCACTTTGAAAGTACAGTCAAACTCCTTTACAACGAAACTCAGGGGACAGCAAAAAAAATTTGCAGTAAAGGTATTTTCGTTAAAAAGGATGTTCATTATTGGACCTATAGGGCTCCAGTGGGACTGCAAAAAATTTTGCTGTAGTGGTATTTTCGTTAAAAAGGTGTTCACTATAAAGGAGTTTGACTGTATCAGAATGTTATTTTCGTCACCCATTTTATCTTCCTCACAATATTTATATAGATACCTTCTCTGAATATTGAGCATGCTGCCTACATAAATGATCAATCGCTAGTTTCTACAATTTGCTCAGCTTACAAAAAATTGTGTGCCATGGCCACGACCTACTACAGGTTTTCCAGGCGATTTTAATTCAAGCGCCATCGAAATTAATCCACGTGCCATGCAAACTTTATGGGGCATGGATTAATTTAGCTGGCACTTGGATTAAAATTGCCGGGAAAACCTGTAGATGATAACGACCATGTCATAATCGGCGACCCCTATCAGGAGCTCGTCCGCACGATCCGCTAGGAGCGCTACTCATCCGCCCGCGAGGTCTACATCACGATTGGACAATAGAAATTTGAATTTGGAACACGCAGAAGCGGACGTACGACTAACGTAGCAGACGACAACAACAACAGCTCCTATGAAAACGCGTAGAATGATGATGATAATCAACTTTAGAAAGAAGAATCGTCCGTGAGACATGCACTGCTTGTACAAAAATACTAAGCTGAAGTACAAAGTATCGCAGAAATTGAAGAAGCAATAACCGTGCCGATGAGTAGCTCCAACGCTAGCTTCCAAACAGAGATCGGAAACCGCAACTGAACCCGAACTGAAAACCGGAAAAAAATGATTTATTTTCGGACGAACCCGAACAATTTTTTTGTTTGTCCTGAACCCAACCAGAACTGAACAAAAAAAAATTCGTTGTCCTGAACCACACCAGAACTGAACAAAAAAAATGTGTTGTCCTGCACCGAACCAGAACTGAACAAAAAAAAATTGTTGTCCTGAACTAAACCAAAACTGAACAAAAAAAAATTTGTATGGTTACCGGTTCGGGAATTGGTTCAGAGGTGAAACCATTGTACTCATGACCGACCTTTTTTTGACTCACCTGAAACGGTTATCTGACACCTTTCTCTTACAACCATGTACGGTGAGCGTAAGCTCGCTTTGATATAGCAAAATTACTGCCCATGAACCGGTTAAACCGGGCACGAAAAAAAGTAACGGTTCCAATCCCTGTAAATGTCCCGACCGCTGACCTTTTTTTTTTGTCTGTGTGTGTGCGGGGAGGTGTTCTCCCTGAGCCAAACCCAAACCGAACCGATATACTTAAACCGCTTTAAAGTAGCACAGAAGTCATTTTTAACACCCATTTTTCTTCCTATAAAACTGTTAAGTAGGCCAGTAAGATGCGAAGTAATTTACACCACAGTCATAATTATCGCAGAAATTGTATTTAAAATACGCCGCAAAAAGCGACCGTGCGCAACGGCGGTGAAGAGCAGTACCAGCCTGTGATCTGCCTGGAACCTCGCGCTGACGCTATAAGGAGAACGCTCGCTGATTGGTCTAGAGAAATGTTGTCTGCTACTCCGCTGTTCTGGGTTTGGTCTCCTTGCTCGGTAATGCTTCGGCCGCTCCTTCTATCCCCAATTCTCCGGGAGAACTGGCAAAACAGGTTTACGGTGGCAAAGAGACGAAGGCGCTGACCTCCACTGACCGGCGAACCAGAACGAGTTCTCCTTATACCGTCATCGGTGACATGGCATTCATACCTCCTCATCCTCGTTATAGCTGGAGTGGCGAGTTAAGGGTAAATGCACGGAGCCATGTTTACGTGAGTTCTTTTCTGGGAAACAAATTGCACACATCAAAACCTTTCACGCTATTCGGTATAATGACACACACACTTTCATCAGATGTCTTAATCTGAATTTTTTTTTGATGGCCCTCTGTACTCCTTTAAGCTGATAATTTCGGTTCAGCGGAGCTAAACCTGAACCAAACCAATATGCCTGAACCCGAACCAGACCGGAAAAAAAACAACACCGGTTCCGATCCCTCCTTCCAAACGCGGCGCTGGGAAGGGGTGCCTGTGACATGGTCATTATAATCTAGTAGGTCATGGCCATGGCACATCCCTTTATTCCTTATCCCATACCATTTTATATATCTGATAAAGCGGCAACCTTGGCCCCCTCCTCTTGCAGACGACAGACGAGTGCACAGGCCGTACTCCTTCAAGTGCTCGCAGTGCGGCGCCGCGTTCAACACCGAGTCGTCCCTCGCCCTGCACCGCCGGTCGCGGCTCCCCTGCACGGGAAGGAGGCACCGCTGTCGCCTGTGCAACTACGCCACCGACTACACGACCAGCCTCAGGGCGCACGAGAGGACGCACACGGGCGAGAAGCCCTACATCTGTCACATCTGCTTCAAAAGGTTCTCGCAGAAGGGAACGTTGAAGGCGCACTCCAAGACGGTCCACATGGGAGAGCAGGCGCTGCAGCTGTGGACGTAGACGCCCCCTCAAAAAGGATTCTTGCGGAAGGGAGGAAAGGTTGGAACACATTCCAGGACAGTTCACGTGGACGTAGGTCTCGAAGGACACGCGTCGTTTCAGTAGGAAACGTGCGTCGACGTGTTTCTGCACGGGCGCTGCATGAAGGCATTTAAACTGTCGTCTACACTGATTGTGCTGATTGAAGGCATTTAAACTGTCGTCTACGCTCATTATGGACGTAGATCTCAAAGGACACGTCGTTTCAGTAGGAAACGTGCGTCGACGTGTTTCTGCACGGGCGCTGCATGAAGGCATTTAAACTGTCGTCTACACTGATTGTGCTGATTGAAGGCATTTAAACTGTCGTATACGCTCATTATGGACGTAGATCTCAAAGGACACGTCGTTTCAGTAGGAAACGTGCATCGTCGTGTTTCTGCACGGGCGCTGCATGGAGGCATTTAAACTGTCGTCTACACTGATTGTGCTGATTGAAGACATTTAAACCGTCGTCTACACTCATTATGCCAGTTGATGGCATTTAAACCGTCGTCTACACTTATTATGCCGATTGAACACATTTAAACTGTCGTCTACACTGATTATGCAATTGGAGGCATTTAAACTGTCGTCTGCACTCACTATGCCGATTGAAGGTATTTAAACTGTCGTCTACACTGATTATGTTGATCGTAGGAGGTACTTGGAGGTGTTGCCTGTGCTCGTGCAACACTTGGGATATGCATATAAACATGTGTGATGTACGTGTGTGCTACCTGATGCCGCATGCAGAAAATCCATTTTGTGTTTGTCCTGTCTTTGCAGTACCGCGAGTTGTTCTGACTTTTGAAGAACGATGTTGCATTGAAAGTGTTGGCTAAAGTCTTGATGTGAGTTGATTAATGCTTTGTTTGGCGATTTGAGATCTGAGGACTCAGAAATGCGTCCGGCTTCAGAGCCATCTCGAAGCCAAATCCTACCTGGGGCACGATAGGGTGCCCAAATACTAGGTCCCTCTGGATAGGACGAAGACAACCGCGTCGTCTGCTACGAACCTCCGCCATCTTTGTGCCCACGCGGAACTCGCATTGTGCTCAGAGAAGTACAGCCATACTCTTAGCTACACACTATAATTTGGAGTTGAGTAAATACGTAGCCCTGGATACGACGAAAGACAAACGTGTCGTCTGCTACGAATCTCCGCCATCTTTGTGCCCACGCGGAACTCGCATTGTGCTCAGAGAAGTACAGCCATACTCTTAGCTACACACTATAATTTGGAGTTGAGTAAATACGTAGCCCTGGATACGACGAAAGACAAACGTGTCGTCTGCTACGAATCTCCGCCATCTTTGTGCCCACGCGGAACTCGCATTGTGCTCAGAGAAGTACAGCCATACTCTTAGCTACACACTATAATTTGGAGTTGAGTAAATACGTAGCCCTGGATACGACGAAAGACAAACGTGTCGTCTGCTACGAACCTCCGCCATCTTTGTGCCCACGCGGAACTCGCATTGTGCTCAGAGAAGTACAGCCATACTCTTAGCTACACACTATATTTTGGAGTTGAGTAAATACGTAGCCCTGGATACGACGAAAGACAAACGTGTCGTCTGCTACGAACCTCCGCCATCTTTGTGCCCACGCGGAACTCGCATTGTGCTCAGAGAAGTACAGCCATACTCTTAGCTACACACTATATTTTGGAGTTGAGTAAATACGTAGCCCTGGATACGACGAAAGACAAACGTGTCGTCTGCTACGAACCTCCGCCATCTTTGTGCCCACGCGGAACTCGCATTGTGCTCAGAGAAGTACAGCCATACTCTTAGCTACACACTATAATTTGGAGTTGAGTAAATACGTAGCCCTGGATACGACGAAAGACAAACGTGTCGTCTGCTACGAATCTCCACCATCTTTATGCCCGCGCAAAACTCTCAACGCCCTCTCTCGTACCCTTAGAAGCATTTGTGTAAATATTTCGCAGTACGCAGAGAAAAAAAAAATTGGCCTAGAATTTATATACTCGCTCCTCATCTTTAGTTGCACACACATGAGCAGTAGGTTATTGTGTTGAGGAAGTCTTCTGCACTTCGAAGTTGTACGGAAAAATTCTGTGAGGAAAAAAAAAATGAAATGGTAAAAAGTGAGCCAGAAAAGTTCTATTCTGCAGCGAAAGTTCCGCAGGCTCTCGCTCTATTACGCCGCCTCACTAGCTTGCAGGCCCCCTCGACCCATCTGGGGGCGTCCGCCCCTCTCAGGACGGCCCTCTCCAATATTGTGGAAAATATTTCTGACAAGGAATCAATCAACCGATCTGTAACTAGTCAATAGCCAAATAGACAGTGATCACTCAGTGCAAAGAGTATGATGTCAGTACTCTGAAAAAGTATACTTTTTTTTTTACCTTTGGTTCATGACGTGAGTTGTATTTAATTTTTGGTTGTCTTCATTGAAGCCACAGTATTTTGAAAAATGTATATTCAACCATTACTTTGGCCAAAGAATGAATGTTGTACTGTCATGCCGAGGAATTGTCAACATATTTATGCTGTGCTATGGAAAGTTATTTTCGTTTTTGGATGTGTGTGTGTGTGTCTTGGTTTCTCCTTTGCAAGGGTTAACCTTGAGTCCTATTCAAGATCAAATCATGTGTAATGCTAGAGATGCGCATTTCATTATACAGGGTGCAGACTTTTATTCGATGCAGATTTTTAATAAAAATCTGAGCAGCTAATACATAATTTTTATGCGTGGGCTAAATTGCTTCAAATTAAACACATCCTTTCTGATTTCCAGAGCCAGGCATTTTTAAACAATATTAGATTAGATTGGAATTTGAGAAAAAAAAATGTGGATATTAAACAATTTTGAAAAGTGTGTGTACATTGAGATAGCCATTCCGAGATTTTCGAATTGGAAGCCAGTGCAAAAGAGTGCTGTAAGAACAACTTATCCGTGCTGCTGAGCAGCTTGACGAATCACTTGGCAGCACGTACAAGGTTCGTTCCTTGCATAGACAAGTCCTTGGTGGGTTGCTTAGTGTTTTGTCTGGGCTGAATCTAGGAATGGATATCTCAAAGTATGTGCCAGTTTCACGCTGTACATGCCTCATGGGAACCCTAGCTGCAAATAACCCTTAGCACTTTGATACAGTGTCCTTAGAGAACATGAGTGGCATGTTTCTTTATCCTGGATTCTTTATTCTCTCCAATGGACATTGAACAGGACGATCATTGGATTGTCCATGTCAGGGATAATCAACGACAAAATCAAATGAGTACGCAGCAAGCTGCTTGTGCCATTCAGCGATTACCGTGGATCCCTCCATCATACTGCATCCAATCGAACCTTCCTGATCTCCCCACCCCTACGGTTTTAAACTGAGGATTTTGGTTTAAACTTCACAACGTAGTACCGTTCCGAATGAGGAGGAGCCACCTATCTTGGACACATTATGCGCGTCCAAGTTAGCTCCGCCCCAAATTTTTCAACAAATCCAGAAACGGAAATATATTGTTAGGAACAGTGGATGGCTAGAAGCGTGCTGCACGTTGAAGTTCTGTCTCTGTTTCGCGCCGAGATCGGGAGGTGAGACCCGGGTTCGAGTCCCAGCACCAGCTGTGCCCTCTGGGTGTTTTTTCCTGGGTCTTCCTCGGACAAATGTCGGCACGGTCTCTTTTGAAGTCGGCCCAGGACTCACGATCCCCATGATAGTCGTGACCGACTACGGCAGGCAATTCTGTCGACACCATTTGTTTTAACAGTGTGTTTTGGTATTGGTTGATAAGAGCACAATTGAGCCTCTGTATGCAATAAGGGGATAAGTCGACTTGGCCCCCTTTTTACTGTTTTTGCTGCAATGACATCTACATACCTGTATGTACCTGCGGAAGAAAATTTCCCAATTTATTGGCCTGCTTCAGGAAGGTCAGAAACGGGAAACGCATTTGTGTCAACGGGACGGACAATCAGATCGGGCCCATTTTCTCGGTTTGGGATCTCTCGACGTGTCCCCTTATTGCATACAGGGTTATTCTAGCAAGCGTCACACATTTCGATCGCATTGTAAAAATACAGGACTAGGTTTGGCCCATCCCAAACTTTGCAGACTGATAGCCATTTATCTGAAGTTTCGTTAGAATTTTTTGTAAGCGCTATGGTGATGCGGAAAGAAAATTAAAAATAAAGCGAAATCTCGCCCCATGCATTTTCAATGGCCCATCCCACACAAACACCGCCATTTTTTCTTGTGTCTGCTTCACGTTCACATCACTTCACACAGGTAGCGCTGCCTACGACGATGCGACATGCCGATTCTGACGTTATGCACCAATCCTCTTGTTCCAGTCTTGTTCTGCATGCTGGTGCCACCTGTGAGTGGTGAAATGAAAGTGAAGCGCACGCAGCAGAAAATGGCGACTTTTGAGTGAGATAGGCCATAGAAAATGCGTAGAGTGAAATTTTGCTCGATTTTTAATTCTTCTTCTACAGGACCATAATGCTCAAAAAAACAATTTCAACAAAACTTCGCACAGATGGCTTCCAGTCTGCAAAGTTTGGTGTTGCATAAAACCCGTCTTCTCTTTTTACGATGCGATAAAAATGTCTAACGTTTGCTAGACAGACTAACCCTGTAGAGAAAGGTTTAGTTGACCTCATCTTACATCCTACCCGATTGTTACAGTTAAGCAAGAAGAAGGCGGCGGTGAGGAAGGACAGTTTGCGTGCTCCCCCTGCGGCGGAGCCTTCGTCTCCGAGACTTTCCTGCAGGGGCACCGCGGGGAGAAGCGCCCGAGCGGGGGAGACAAGCACCGGTGCAGGTTCTGCGACTACGCGAGCGCGGACGCCTTCTGCGTCCGCAAGCACGAGCGGGTCCACACGGGGGAGAGGCCGCACGTCTGCCAGGTCTGCAGCAAGGGGTTTGCGCAGCGGAGCAACCTGGTGAAGCACCTGCGGATGGTGCACCGGGGGGAGAGGGTGTACAAGTGCGCCACCTGCGGGGACAGCTTCCAGCAGAAGCACCACCTGAAGGACCACGGGAGGGTGCACACCAAGGAGAGGCCCCACGTCTGCGAGCTGTGCGGCACCGCGTTCACGCTGAAGCGGAACCTGCGGAGGCACCTGCGCCTCACCAGCTGCAACGGCCACAATAAGTAGTTCCCTGGCGCGTGGGGTGACTCGTAGGGTCGTGAGCGGTGTCGCGGTTTTCTGTCCGTCCCGTCCAAGGCGAAATCGTGACGTGACTGCGTGTATCTAGGGGTGTATGTAGGGGTGTATCTATTGTATCTAGGGACGTGCCAACCAAATCCTCGAATCCTAGGCAGGGATTCGAGATTCGCGAATCCGAATCCCACTGTCTTTAAAAAGGCGAATCGAATCTTTCACAACCAACAAACACAAAAGAACGACGACAGAACTGATGTTCTGAGGCTGGAACAACATAGAAGGGACAAATACACACAAAGCCTCAATTTGCCTAAGAAATTATATTTCAATATATTTATTAGTCAACTCTATTAGAAAATACGTACATATTTACATGCGGGTGGGCAGAACCCGGTAGGAAACAAAATCCCTGTTAAAGGGTTCTCCGTAGTGATTAACAAATACATCAAAGACAGTTCACCGAGCATTAACATACATTAATTCGGCATTACACTTCTAGAAGGCTTCCTGTGACTGGTTAGAAGACACTAACAGTAGCAGTAAGACAGCTAAACGTACACAAAAAAGAGATCCGTATAACAACTCATTACATGGGTAAAGAGGATAGTAAGAAGTTTTTAGTTTGGAGTTTAAACGCAGTCCTCCTTATTTCCTCGCATACAATGCGGAAAATAAATGAGCGCTTACCGTAATTAGTTTTTGTTAATGGTAAATTGAGCAGACCCTCCGCTCCAGCCCTGCTTTGATGTTTTGCCTTCAAATGGTCATGACTAAGCGTTTTCTGATTCTAAACAGCCGGTAATATATGACCGTGCGATGAGTAGGACGTTATGGGAAATTACTTGTTGAATACTTAATATTCTGTAATTAGTCATCACAGGAGAAACATGGTGAACGATGAAAGACGAAAGTCGCTGAAAAGGTTAGCCAGCTGTAGGACTCGAACCCATATCTTCCTGGATTACTGGTAATCCAGGAGATGTGGAGTCCTACAGGTGGCTAACCTTTTCAGTGACTTTCGTCTTTCATCGTACACAAACCACGTTTGTTTGTTTGTCTTTCAAGTTCTTCTGGTTTCTTCTTCTTTGTTTCAAAGTCTTCTTGTTTGTTTGCTTACATTTTTGCTCTAGACTGAAAGGGTTCAGACAGGCACTGTTACGTTACAAATTTAAAAGTAACATGGTTTTGTGTTTGATAGTTGGTTAGCTTTATTGAAATAATTCTGGCTCGAGAACTTACGTATTTTCTTGTAGTTGTTGAACAGCATGCTAAATAAAGAAGAGTTGTACGGGTATGTTTTCTCCTGAAACTGCATTATTATTTAATTTGTTTTTCACTAAACCAGTGCATCATGTTCTGCTTCAAAACACTTTTCACACAGATGTTTTCTCGTTTGTTTATATTGCTCTGGAACTGTTACATTAGAAGTTTAAAAGTAACCCGGTATTGCTTTTGACTGTTGCCTAGTTTTATGGAAATAGTCAAGAATTGACGTATTCCTTGTAGTCGACAGAAAACATGTTAAATAAATTTACGTTTAAGAAGAACTATATGGGTATATTTTCTTCTGAAACTGAACTATTATTTTATTTGTTTTTCGTTAAACAAAGGCATCATATTCTGCTTCAAAGCACTTTTAAGTAGATGTGTTTTTTTCCCCTAGATGTTAATCTCTTTTTAAAAAAAGGATCGTGGAACCTTCATTGGATTGGGATCCAATTCGGCGCGCCCTTCATATTGGTGGGGTAAAAAAGTGACCCTTACTTGGTAAATTTCCGAATTCGGTTCGCAAATATTTACATAATTAAACTTACGATACACGACATTCACATGAGGAGGTGGCAAAAACCTAATAAGAACAAATGCCGTTGACTACATGATTCTAGGTGGCGTAGTTTTTTTATTATAATTCAATGACACGTTTTCTGGGACACCCTGTATACATAGGGAGTGACTCTTTCGGGTTAAATGCCTTTCTCCGATTTGTGGGGGGGGGGGGTAAAAATCGGGTGTTATTTTTAAATATGGAATTCGGTGAGAAATCTGGCAATAATTGTGCCTTCGGCTGTTATCGGGTGTTTTTGTTTCTCCTCTTGTCTGTTAAGTCATTTCCAATCTCCTTTCTTTCTTTTTTCTTTTTTTTGCGGGATCCAGCGGTAATCCCCGAAGTCACAGGAGTGTTGACACGCATGGGTGTATTCAGATGCTGATCTAGGGGGGAAGGTCCAGGAGTCTGCCCCCCCCCCTTCAATTCCAGACTTGAACATAAGGTTCAATAGACCAATCCCAGCATGCACGTGGCACGTGTTCACCCCCCACCCCCCCCGCTCGGGAAAAATCATAGATCTGCCCCTGGGTGTATTGCTGGAACGTAAGTGACCCATTCTTACATGCGTTACACATGGCGACCTTTGTTCGTCTTCAGTGGAAACGTCACTTGAGGATTTCACAGTGACTGGAATTCGGGGAGAAATCGGGTTTAACCGGAATCGGTCGCAGGTCAGTTCGGGGGAATAACCGGGCGGAGTCGGGTTTAACCCAAAAAAGTCGGGTTTAACCAAAGAAAAAGGTATACCAAAAGACGTTAGTCAGCTGGAGGACTCGAACCCACATCTTCTGGATTACCGGTAATCCAGAAGACGTGGGTTCGAGTCCTACAGGTGGCTAACCTTTTCAGTGACTTGACTGAAAAGGTTAGCCAGCCTTCCATGAATTCCTATTTAATGGCACAAGATGCCGTGCTTGGCATTCCCCCATTGGCAACTTAGCCCCACGGTGAGCCATAGACATATAGCACCAACCCACCAAGCGAGCAACACTATGCGGCGTAGAGGTTTAGAGGTTCCATAGAGGTTTAGAGTCAGCCAATCAGCAACGTGCTTTCAGCGGTCGTGGCCCTGAATTTCCGAAATTCAGAACGTCTGAGTTAGATCTGATTTTTTTTTAATTTTATTTGGGGTTTTCTGGCGCATTAGCTACTAAGGCCATAACGTCTGAGTTAGAGGGGATCGCGAATTGTGTCACACGTATCACGTAGGGCATGCAGCAAGAACACGGTGTGGGTCCTCACAGAAAACTTTGACTGATATATGAAAGAGTCTACTATTGAACTCGAAAAGGATAGACTACAGGGTATGAAGAGACTTCGGAAGCCGTATAAGCATTAAAAACAGTTGCCGCTTTTATTACATTAAAGATTAAGCGGGAGGTATACTAGAAATAGATTCTAACCGTAACTATACCTAACGGTAACTGTAAAATTATTTCTAGTACCTCCCGCTTAATTTTTAATGTAATAAAGGTAGCAATCGTCTTTAGTCCTTATACGGCTTACCAAGCCTCTTCGTTACTTGTATATTGTATTGTATATATTGTATATATATTGTATTGTATTGTATAATTGTATATATTGGGGAGTTCGTAGAGCCTGGGACAAAAAGTTTACGGAACACGGGTGGGGGGTCGCACTCAAGTGACGCCCTAACAGCAAATCGAAGTGGACGCACATTCTGAGGGATATATGGATAGAGTGGCCAGTCACCTTTTCTTATTCGATCTCTCCGTTATCAAGCAGGGTGCCGCTGAGAGTTACGTCACTGCCGTTTTCCGTATAAGCTTACGTCCCAAGCTGTACACGTTTGAGGCTTTTCGGTACCACAGAAAACAACGGGGAGCGGAACCGGTATTTTTTGGGGGTCCGGTTCGGGTTCAGGCATATTGGTTCGGTTCGGGTTTAGCTCAGCTGAACCCAAATTATCAGCTTGAACCGGTTCAGGTATATCGGTTCGGTTCTCAGGGACAGCACTCCCCCCTCCCGCACATACACAGACAAAAAAATCAGTCAGTGTTTGGGGCATTTACAGGGATTTTAACCGTTACTTTTTTCGGTCCCGGTTTAACTGGTTCATGGGAAGTAATTTTACTACATTAAAGCGAGGTTATAAGCTCACCGTACACGGTTGTAAGAGAAAGGTGCGAGATAACCGTTTCAGGTGAGTAAACAAAAGTCTGTCAGTAGTACATTTATTTCATCTATGAACCGATTCCCGAACCGGTAACCGTATGAATTGTTTTCGGTTCATTTCCGGTTCGGTTCAGGACAAGCAAAAAAATTGTTCGGTTCGGGTTCGAGTTCCAGCTCCGATTCATGGAAAACAATGAGAACAGTGTTAGACATAGGAGACACTGTACATAGGAGACACTGCAGCCTCTCAACTAGCAAATTTGTATCCGAAAAGAGATGCGTTTCTATACAGCTGAACCGCGAGATAAGATATATCGGGAACGACAGGTTTTTGCTGACATGAATTTTATCTGAAAGGACTACATTGTCGCGATATTTTGTACGTTTATATATGCTTGTTTGGTCTTTTTCAACAGTTTTCGTCTTCTAGAGCCTAAATATTCGTATAGTATTAACTAATTTATCAACAGTAAGCATATATGTTAGAATGTAATCCTTCACGCTCTCTTTGTTCTGTTTCCTTGCGCTCCTCTTTCTTCCCTTCGTTAATGGCTTCGTGTAACTGAAGCACATTTGTGAGGGCGACACCCTCGCCCCTTTTTGTTTTGTATATATTTGTGTTAAAATAAAGTTGAGCCACAGTGGTACCGGCGCTCGGGTCCATGCTCTGGGCCTATTTAAGCGGCAGCCCGGTCCACTGTAGGCAGTTCGTCTTCTGGAAACTGTCTTGGTTGTTGCTTACTCCGTTCCATCGTCCCTGTTCCCGCCTTGTGTGAGGACTTTGTTCTTCCCTCGGCTGTGGGAGACGTGGACAAGGGACAAGCTCCCCTTCCGGCTGTGGAAAACTAAGTTTTCCCGCCTGTGTTGTGTGGAGCACAGCTATCAGGGCAGCCTTTCCAGAAAGAACAAACTCCAACGCGATCAAATTTAGACGCGACAACATTTTCAGGGTACAGGTTGAAGAACGTAAGCTAAACAGGACTGCCAACCATTGTGCACATAGCACCCAGGACATGTAACAAGGACATGTCCTTGGCACATGTACACGATGACGTAAACCATATGGTATACGTCATAGTAGAAAAATTCGAGGAGATAGTCTACAGTTAGAGAAATGATGTAGTCAATGTGATTGCCAATCGTTAGATACATACCATAGGGTCTTGGTAAAAACAGTGAACATACGAGCTTCTTTTTGTAACTTGGAAAAACAATTGAGAGAGCATGAAATAGGTGAGCATTGCACATAGGGCACGTAGCAAGGACACGGTGCGGACCCTAGTGTACAAATTGTTTTGATGAGTAATAAAAAAAACTGAGAAATAATGCAGAAAGCTTGTAAGCTCAACACAAATCCCAATAAGTGTTGCACATATAGCATCTTAGAAAGTGTAGCAAGGACATGGTATTGGTCACAGTGAATAAATTGGATTGGTTAATGAAAGGACACCCAAGGGGAACACCCAGAACCAATGTAGAAAACAAGATATAACAGGAAGGGAGTTGCCTCAGGACAGAAGCCGCGGCTTCTGTCCTGAGGCAACTCCCTTCCTACATTCTACCGGTTCGCTGGATTTCTACCCATCTAAGATATAACAGGGATTGCAAAACGTCGCACATGTTGCTACATGTGCGACGTTTGGCAATCCCTTTTATCTTGTCTCCTAGATGCAGCAAGGACACGGTGTGGGTCCTGATGGAAAAATTTGACTGATATATGAAAGTGTCTACTATTGAATCACCCAGAACCGATGTGGAGAATGTCCCAGTCAAAGGGGATCTCGACGGGTCTCATGTGTATCACTGAATGCAGCAAGGACACGGTGTGAGTCTTGACAAAAAAAAGAGACTGATAAATGAAAGAGCCTACTATAAAAGTACCCATAACCGACGTGCAGAACTTTCCACTGCAAGGGGATCGCGAAGTAGTCATACGTGTCATCAAGGACATGAACCCAAGACATGTAAGGGATCCTGACCAAATAATTGAACTGATAAATAAACGTGTCTGCTAGTGGTGCACCCAGAACCGACTCGGAGAAGTCTTCGAGAAGATCGCGAAATTGCCGCACGTTTCACCTAGGACATGCAGCAAGGACAGGTGCTGGCAGAAAAATTGGACTGATAAATAAAACTGTACTATTGGAGCACCCAGAACCGACGTAGAGAACGTCTGAGCTCAGGGAGATCGCGACGTGTCTCATATGTAACACGGCATGCAGCAAGGATATGTTGTGGGTCCTCACAGAAAAAAATGTCTGATATATGAAAGAGGCTACTATTAAAGTACCCAGAACCGACGTGCAGAACTTTCAAGTTCAAGGGGGTCGCGAATTGTGTCACACGTATCACCTGCAGCAAGGACGCGGTGTGTGTCCTGTGCAGAAAAATCAAATTAGGTCGATAAAACGAAAGAGTCTGCTATTTGACCCCCGGAACCGACGTGGAGAACGTTCCAGTTAAAGGGGATCGCTACATGTCTCACGTGTATCACTGCATGCAGCAAGGACACGGTGTGGGCCCTCACAAAAAAAATTGACTGATATATGAAAGAGGCTACTATTAAAGCACCCAGAACCGACGTGCAGAACTTCCAAGTTCAAAAGTTCAAGGGGGTCGCGAATTGTGTCACACGTATCACCTAGGACATGCAGCAAGGACGCGGTGTGTGTCCTGACAGAAAAATCAAACTTGGTCGATAAAACGAAAGAGTCTGCTATTTGACCCACGGAACCGACGTGGAGAACTTTCCAGTTAAAGGGGATCGCTACATGTCTCACGTGTATCACTGCATGCAGGAAGGACACGGTGTGGGCCCTCACAAAAAAAAAAATTGGCTGATATATGAAAGAGTCTACTATTGAAGCACGCAGAACCGACTTAGAGAACGTCTGAGTTCAAGGGGATCGCGAAGTGTGTCACACGTATCACCTAGGGCATGCAGCAAGGACACGGTGTGAGTACTCACAAAAAAATTTGGCTGATATATGAAAGAGTCTAGGATTGAAGCACACAGAACCGACTTAGAGAACGTCTGAGTTCAAGGGGATCGCGAAGTGTGTCACACGTATCACCTAGGGCATGCAGCAAGGACACGGTGTGAGTACTCACAAAAAAATTTGGCTGATATATGAAAGAGTCTAGGATTGAAGCACACAGAACCGACTTAGAGAACGTCTGAGTTCAAGGGGATCGCGAAGTGTGTCACACGTATCACGTAGGGCATGCAGCAAGGACACGGTGTGAGTACTCACAAAAAAATTTGGCTGATATATGAAGGAGTCTAGGATTGAAGCACGCAGAACCGACTTGGAGAACGTCTGAGTTCAAGGGGATCGCGAAGTGTGTCACACGTATCACCTAGGGCATGCAGCAAGAACACGGTGTGAGTACTCACAAAAAAATTTGGTTGATATATGAAAGAGTCTAGGATTGAAGCACACAGAACCGACTTAGAGAACGTCTGAGTTCAAGGGGACCGCGAAGTGTGTCACACGTATCACCTAGGGCATGCAGCAAGGACACGGTGTGAGTACTCACAAAAAAATTTGGCTGATATATGAAAGAGTCTAGGATTGAAGCACGCAGAACCGACTTAGAGAACGTCTGAGTTCAAGGGGATCGCGAAGTGTGTCACACGTATCACCTAGGGCATGCAGCAAGGACACGGTGTGAGTACTCACAAAAAAATTTGGCTGATATATGAAAGAGTCTAGGATTGAAGCACACAGAACCGACTTAGAGAACGTCTGAGTTCAAGGGGATCGCGAAGTGTGTCACACGTATCACCTAGGGTATGCAGCAAGGACACGGTGTGAGTACTCACAAAAAAATTTGGCTGATATATGAAAGAGTCTACTATTGAAGCACGCAGAACCGACTTAGAGAACGTCTGAGTTCAAGGGGATCGCGAAGTGTGTCACACGTATCACCTAGGGCATGCAGCAAGGACACGGTGTGAGTACTCACAAAAAAATTTGGCTGATATATGAAAGAGTCTACTATTGAAGCACGCAGAACCGACTTAGAGAACGTCTGAGTTCAAGGGGATCGCGAAGTGTGTCACACGTATCACCTAGAGCATGCAGCAAGGACACGGTGTGAGTACTCACAAAAAAATTTGGCTGATATATGAAAGAGTCTACTATTGAAGCACGCAGAACCGACTTAGAGAACGTCTGAGTTCAAGGGGATCGCGAAGTGTGTCACAGGTATCACCTAGGGCATGCAGCAGGGACACGGTGTGAGTACTCACAAAAAAATTTGGCTGATATATGAAAGAGTCTAGGATTGAAGCACACAGAACCGACTTAGAGAACGTCTGAGTTCAAGGGGATCGCGAAGTGTGTCACACGTATCACCTAGGGCATGCAGCAAGGACGCGGTGTGAGTACTCACAAAAAATTTGGCTGATATGTGAAAGAGTCTACTATTGAAGCACGCAGAACCGACTTAGAGAACGTCTGAGTTCAAGGGGATCGCGAAGTGTGTCACACGTATCACCTAGGGCATGCAGCAAGGACACGGTGTGAGTACTCAGAAAAAAATTTGGCTGATATATGAAAGAGTCTACTATTGAAGCACGCAGAACCGACTTAGAGAACGTCTGAGTTCAAGGGGATCGCGAAGTGTGTCACACGTATCACCTAGGGCATGCAGCAAGGACACAGTGTGAGTACTCACAAAAAAAATTTGGCTGATATATGAAAGAGTCTAGGATTGAAGCACGCAGAACCGACTTAGAGAACGTCTGAGTTCAAGGGGATCGCGAAGTGTGTCACACGTATCACCTAGGGCATGCAGCAAGGACACGGTGTGAGTACTCACAAAAAAATTTGGCTGATATATGAAAGAGTCTAGGATTGAAGCACGCAGAACCGACTTAGAGAACGTCTGAGTTCAAGGGGATCGCGAAGTGTGTCACACGTATCACCTAGGGCATGCAGCAAGGACACGGTGTGAGTACTCACAAAAAAATTTGGCTGATATATGAAAGTCTACTATTGAAGCACGCAGAACCGACTTAGAGAACGTCTGAGTTCAAGGGGATCGCGAAGTGTGTCACACGTATCACCTAGGGCATGCAGCAAGGACACGGTGTGAGTACTCACAAAAAAATTTGGCTGATATATGAAAGAGTCTACTATTGAAGCACGCAGAACCGACTTAGAGAACGTCTGATTTCAAGGGGATCGCGAAGTGTGTCACACGTATCACCTAGGGCATGCAGCAAGGACACAGTGTGAGTACTCACAAAAAAAATTTGGCTGATATATGAAAGAGTCTAGGATTGAAGCACGCAGAACCGACTTAGAGAACGTCTGAGTTCAAGGGGATCGCGAAGTGTGTCACACGTATCACCTAGGGCATGCAGCAAGGACACAGTGTGAGTACTCACAAAAAAAATTTGGCTGATATATGAAAGAGTCTAGGATTGAAGCACGCAGAACCGACTTAGAGAACGTCTGAGTTCAAGGGGATCGCGAAGTGTGTCACACGTATCACCTAGGGCATGCAGCAAGGACACGGTGTGAGTACTCACAAAAAAATTTGGCTGATATATGAAAGAGTCTACTATTGAAGCACGCAGAACCGACTTAGAGAACGTCTGATTTCAAGGGGATCGCGAAGTGTGTCACACGTATCACCTAGGGCATGCAGCAAGGACACGGTGTGAGTACTCACAAAAAAATTTGGCTGATATATGAAAGAGTCTAGGATTGAAGCACACAGAACCGACTTAGAGAACGTCTGAGTTCAAGGGGATCGCGAAGTGTGTCACACGTATCACCTAGGGTATGCAGCAAGGACACGGTGTGAGTACTCACAAAAAAATTTGGCTGATATATGAAAGAGTCTACTATTGAAGCACGCAGAACCGACTTAGAGAACGTCTGAGTTCAAGGGGATCGCGAAGTGTGTCACACGTATCACCTAGGGCATGCAGCAAGGACACGGTGTGAGTACTCACAAAAAAATTTGGCTGATATATGAAAGAGTCTACTATTGAAGCACGCAGAACCGACTTAGAGAACGTCTGAGTTCAAGGGGATCGCGAAGTGTGTCACACGTATCACCTAGGGCATGCAGCAAGGACACGGTGTGAGTACTCACAAAAAAATCTGGCTGATATATGAAAGAGTCTACTATTGAAGCACGCAGAACCGACTTAGAGAACGTCTGAGTTCAAGGGGATCGCGAAGTGTGTCACACGTATCACCTAGGGCATGCAGCAAGGACACGGTGTGAGTACTCACAAAAAAATTTGGCTGATATATGAAAGAGTCTAGGATTGAAGCACACAGAACCGACTTAGAGAACGTCTGAGTTCAAGGGGATCGCGAAGTGTGTCACACGTATCACCTAGGGCATGCAGCAAGGACACGGTGTGAGTACTCACAAAAAAAATTGGCTGATATATGAAAGAGTCTAGGATTGAAGGACGCAGAACCGCTTAGAGAACGTCTGAGTTCAAGGGGATCGCGAAGTGTGTCACACGTATCACCTAGGGCATGCAGCAAGAACACGGTGTGAGTACTCACAAAAAAATTTGGTTGATATATGAAAGAGTCTAGGATTGAAGCACACAGAACCGACTTAGAGAACGTCTGAGTTCAAGGGGATCGCGAAGTGTGTCACACGTATCACCTAGGGCATGCAGCAAGAACACGGTGTGAGTACTCACAAAAAAATTTGGTTGATATATGAAAGAGTCTAGGATTGAAGCACGCAGAACCGACTTGGAGAACGTCTGAGTTCAAGGGGATCGCGAAGTGTGTCACACGTATCACCTAGGGCATGCAGCAAGAACACGGTGTGAGTACTCACAAAAAATTTGGTTGATATATGAAAGAGTCTAGGATTGAAGCACACAGAACCGACTTAGAGAACGTCTGAGTTCAAGGGGACCGCGAAGTGTGTCACACGTATCACCTAGGGCATGCAGCAAGGACACGGTGTGAGTACTCACAAAAAAATTTGGCTGATATATGAAAGAGTCTAGGATTGAAGCACGCAGAACCGACTTAGAGAACGTCTGAGTTCAAGGGGATCGCGAAGTGTGTCACACGTATCACCTAGGGCATGCAGCAAGAACACGGTGTGAGTACTCACAAAAAAATTTGGCTGATATATGAAAGAGTCTAGGATTGAAGCACGCAGAACCGACTTAGAGAACGTCGGAGTTCAAGGGGATCGCGAAGTGTGTCACACATATCACCTAGGGCATGCAGCAAGGACACGGTGTGAGTACTCACAAAAAAATTTGGCTGATATATGAAAGAGTCTAGGATTGAAGCACGCAGAACCGACTTAGAGAACGTCTGAGTTCAAGGGGATCGCGAAGTGTGTCACACGTATCACCTAGGGCATGCAGCAAGAACACGGTGTGAGTACTCACAAAAAAATTTGGCTGATATATGAAAGAGTCTAGGATTGAAGCACGCAGAACCGACTTAGAGAACGTCGGAGTTCAAGGGGATCGCGAAGTGTGTCACACATATCACCTAGGGCATGCAGCAAGGACACGGTGTGAGTACTCACAAAAAAATTTGGCTGATATATGAAAGAGTCTAGGATTGAAGCACGCAGAACCGACTTAGAGAACGTCTGAGTTCAAGGGGATCGCGAAGTGTGTCACACGTATCACCTAGGGCATGCAGCAAGGACACGGTGTGAGTACTCACAAAAAAATTTGGCTGATATATGAAAGAGTCTACTATTGAAGCACGCAGAACCGACTTAGAGAACGTCTGAGTTCAAGGGGATCGCGAAGTGTGTCACACGTATCACCTAGGGCATGCAGCAAGGACACGGTGTGAGTACTCACAAAAAAATTTGGCTGATATATGAAAGAGTCTACTATTGAAGCACGCAGAACCGACTTAGAGAACGTCTGAGTTCAAGGGGATCGCGAAGTGTGTCACACTTATCACCTAGGGCATGCAGCAAGGACACGGTGTGAATACTCACAAAAAAATTTGGCTGATATATGAAAGAGTCTACTATTGAAGCACGCAGAACCGACTTAGAGAACGTCTGAGTTCAAGGGGATCGCGAAGTGTGTCACACGTATCACCTAGGGCATGCAGCAAGGACACGGTGTGAGTACTCACAAAAAAATTTGGCTGATATATGAAAGAGTCTAGGATTGAAGCACACAGAACCGACTTAGAGAACGTCTGAGTTCAAGGGGATCGCGAAGTGTGTCACACGTATCACCTAGGGCATGCAGCAAGGACACGGTGTGAGTACTCACAAAAAAATTTGGCTGATATGTGAAAGAGTCTACTATTGAAGCACGCAGAACCGACTTAGAGAACGTCTGAGTTCAAGGGGATCGCGAAGTGTGTCACGCGTATCACCTAGGGCATGCAGCAAGAACACGGTGTGAGTACTCACAAAAAAATTTGGTTGATATATGAAAGAGTCTAGGATTGAAGCACACAGAACCGACTTAGAGAACGTCTGAGTTCAAGGGGATCGCGAAGTGTGTCACACGTATCACCTAGGGCATGCAGCAAGAACACGGTGTGAGTACTCACAAAAAAATTTGGTTGATATATGAAAGAGTCTAGGATTGAAGCACGCAGAACCGACTTGGAGAACGTCTGAGTTCAAGGGGATCGCGAAGTGTGTCACACGTATCACCTAGGGCATGCAGCAAGAACACGGTGTGAGTACTCACAAAAAATTTGGTTGATATATGAAAGAGTCTAGGATTGAAGCACACAGAACCGACTTAGAGAACGTCTGAGTTCAAGGGGACCGCGAAGTGTGTCACACGTATCACCTAGGGCATGCAGCAAGGACACGGTGTGAGTACTCACAAAAAAATTTGGCTGATATATGAAAGAGTCTAGGATTGAAGCACGCAGAACCGACTTAGAGAACGTCTGAGTTCAAGGGGATCGCGAAGTGTGTCACACGTATCACCTAGGGCATGCAGCAAGAACACGGTGTGAGTACTCACAAAAAAATTTGGCTGATATATGAAAGAGTCTAGGATTGAAGCACGCAGAACCGACTTAGAGAACGTCGGAGTTCAAGGGGATCGCGAAGTGTGTCACACATATCACCTAGGGCATGCAGCAAGGACACGGTGTGAGTACTCACAAAAAAATTTGGCTGATATATGAAAGAGTCTAGGATTGAAGCACGCAGAACCGACTTAGAGAACGTCTGAGTTCAAGGGGATCGCGAAGTGTGTCACACGTATCACCTAGGGCATGCAGCAAGGACACGGTGTGAGTACTCACAAAAAAATTTGGCTGATATATGAAAGAGTCTACTATTGAAGCACGCAGAACCGACTTAGAGAACGTCTGAGTTCAAGGGGATCGCGAAGTGTGTCACACGTATCACCTAGGGCATGCAGCAAGGACACGGTGTGAGTACTCACAAAAAAATTTGGCTGATATATGAAAGAGTCTAGGATTGAAGCACACAGAACCGACTTAGAGAACGTCTGAGTTCAAGGGGATCGCGAAGTGTGTCACACGTATCACCTAGGGCATGCAGCAAGGACACGGTGTGAGTACTCACAAAAAAATTTGGCTGATATGTGAAAGAGTCTACCTATTGAAGCACGCAGAACCGACTTAGAGAACGTCTGAGTTCAAGGGGATCGCGAAGTGTGTCACACGTATCACCTAGGGCATGCAGCAAGGACACGGTGTGAGTACTCACAAAAAAATTTGGCTGATATATGAAAGAGTCTACTATTGAAGCACGCAGAACCGACTTAGAGAACGTCTGAGTTCAAGGGGATCGCGAAGTGTGTCACACGTATCACCTAGGGCATGCAGCAAGGACACGGTGTGAGTACTCACAAAAAAATTTGGCTGATATATGAAAGAGTCTAGGATTGAAGCACGCAGAACCGACTTAGAGAACGTCTGAGTTCAAGGGGATCGCGAAGTGTGTCACACGTATCACCTAGGGCATGCAGCAAGGACACGGTGTGAGTACTCACAAAAAAATTTGGCTGATATATGAAAGAGTCTACTATTGAAGCACGCAGAACCGACTTAGAGAACGTCTGATTTCAAGGGGATCGCGAAGTGTGTCACACGTATCACCTAGGGCATGCAGCAAGGACACGGTGTGAGTACTCACAAAAAAATTTGGCTGATATATGAAAGAGTCTAGGATTGAAGCACACAGAACCGACTTAGAGAACGTCTGAGTTCAAGGGGATCGCGAAGTGTGTCACACGTATCACCTAGGGTATGCAGCAAGGACACGGTGTGAATACTCACAAAAAATTTGGCTGATATATGAAAGAGTCTACTAAAGCACGCAGAACCGACTTAGAGAACGTCTGAGTTCAAGGGGATCGCGAAGTGTGTCACACGTATCACCTAGGGCATGCAGCAAGGACACGGTGTGAGTACTCACAAAAAATTTGGCTGATATATGAAAGAGTCTACTATTGAAGCACGCAGAACCGACTTAGAGAACGTCTGAGTTCAAGGGGATCGCGAAGTGTGTCACACGTATCACCTAGGGCATGCAGCAAGGACACGGTGTGAGTACTCACAAAAAAATTTGGCTGATATATGAAAGAGTCTAGGATTGAAGCACACAGAACCGACTTAGAGAACGTCTGAGTTCAAGGGGATCGCGAAGTGTGTCACACGTATCACCTAGGGCATGCAGCAAGGACACGGTGTGAGTACTCACAAAAAAAAATTGGCTGATATATGAAAGAGTCTAGGATTGAAGCACGCAGAACCGACTTAGAGAACGTCTGAGTTCAAGGGGATCGCGAAGTGTGTCACACGTATCACCTAGGGCATGCAGCAAGGACACGGTGTGAGTACTCACAAAAAAATTTGACTGATATATGAAAGAGTCTACTATTGAAGCACGCAGAACCGACTTAGAGAACGTCTGATTTCAAGGGGATCGCGAAGTGTGTCACACGTATCACCTAGGGGCATGCAGCAAGGACACGGTGTGAGTACTCACAAAAAAATTTGGCTGATATATGAAAGAGTCGAGGATTGAAGCACACAGAACCGACTTAGAGAACGTCTGAGTTTCAAGGGGATCGCGAAGTGTGTCACACGTATCACCTAGGGTATGCAGCAAGGACACGGTGTGAGTACTCACAAAAAAATTTGGCTGATATATGAAAGAGTCTACTATTGAAGCACGCAGAAACCGACTTAGAGAACGTCTGAGTTCAAGGGGATCGCGAAGTGTGTCACACGTATCACCTAGGGCATGCAGCAAGGACACGGTGTGAGTACTCACAAAAAAATTTGGCTGATATATGAAAGTCTACTATTGAAGCACGCAGAACCGACTTAGAGAACGTCTGAGTTCAAGGGGATCGCTACATGTCTCACGTGTATCACTGCATGCAGGAAGGACACGGTGTGGGCCTCACAAAAAAAAAAATTGGCTGATATATGAAAGAGTCTACTATTGAAGCACGCAGAACCGACTTAGAGAACGTCTGAGTTCAAGGGGATCGCGAAGTGTGTCACACGTATCACCTAGGGCATGCAGCAAGGACACGGTGTGAGTACTCACAAAAAAATTTGGCTGATATATGAAAGAGTCTAGGATTGAAGCACACAGAACCGACTTAGAGAACGTCTGAGTTCAAGGGGATCGCGAAGTGTGTCACACGTATCACCTAGGGCATGCAGCAAGGACACGGTGTGAGTACTCACAAAAAAATTTGGCTGATATATGAAAGAGTCTAGGATTGAAGCACACAGAACCGACTTAGAGAACGTCTGAGTTCAAGGGGATCGCGAAGTGTGTCACACGTATCACGTAGGGCATGCAGCAAGGACACGGTGTGAGTACTCACAAAAAAATTTGGCTGATATATGAAGGAGTCTAGGATTGAAGCACGCAGAACCGACTTGGAGAACGTCTGAGTTCAAGGGGATCGCGAAGTGTGTCACACGTATCACCTAGGGCATTGCAGCAAGAACACGGTGTGAGTACTCACAAAAAAATTTGGTTGATATATGAAAGAGTCTAGGATTGAAGCACACAGAACCGACTTAGAGAACGTCTGAGTTCAAGGGGACCGCGAAGTGTGTCACACGTATCACCTAGGGCATGCAGCAAGGACACGGTGTGAGTACTCACAAAAAAATTTGGCTGATATATGAAAGAGTCTAGATTGAAGCACGCAGAACCGACTTAGAGAACGTCTGAGTTCAAGGGGATCGCGAAGTGTGTCACACGTATCACCTAGGGCATGCAGCAAGGACACGGTGTGAGTACTCACAAAAAAATTTGGCTGATATATGAAAGAGTCTAGGATTGAAGCACACAGAACCGACTTAGAGAACGTCTGAGTTCAAGGGGATCGCGAAGTGTGTCACACGTATCACCTAGGGGTATGCAGCAAGGACACGGTGTGAGTACTCACAAAAAAATTTGGCTGATATATGAAAGAGTCTACTATTGAAGCACGCAGAACCGACTAGAGAACGTCTGAGTTCAAGGGGATCGCGAAGTGTGTCACACGTATCACCTAGGGCATGCAGCAAGGACACGGTGTGAGTACTCACAAAAAAATTTGGCTGATATATGAAAGAGTCTACTATTGAAGCACGCAGAACCGACTTAGAGAACGTCTGAGTTCAAGGGATCGCGAAGTGTGTCACACGTATCACCTAGAGCATGCAGCAAGGACACGGTGTGAGTACTCACAAAAAAATTTGGCTGATATATGAAAGAGTCTACTATTGAAGCACGCAGAACCGACTTAGAGAACGTCTGAGTTCAAGGGGATCGCGAAGTGTGTCACAGGTATCACCTAGGGCATGCAGCAGGACACGGTGTGAGTACTCACAAAAAAATTTGGCTGATATATGAAAGAGTCTAGGATTGAAGCACACAGAACCGACTTAGAGAACGTCTGAGTTCAAGGGGATCGCGAAGTGTGTCACACGTATCACCTAGGGCATGCAGCAAGGACGCGGTGTGAGTACTCACAAAAAAATTTGGCTGATATGTGAAAGAGTCTACTATTGAAGCACGCAGAACCGACTTAGAGAACGTCTGAGTTCAAGGGGATCGCGAAGTGTGTCACACGTATCACCTAGGGCATGCAGCAAGGACACGGTGTGAGTACTCAGAAAAAAATTTGGCTGATATATGAAAGAGTCTACTATTGAAGCACGCAGAACCGACTTAGAGAACGTCTGAGTTCAAGGGGATCGCGAAGTGTGTCACACGTATCACCTAGGGCATGCAGCAAGGGACACAGTGTGAGTACTCACAAAAAAAATTTGGCTGATATATGAAAGAGTCTAGGATTGAAGCACGCAGAACCGACTTAGAGAACGTCTGAGTTCAAGGGGATCGCGAAGTGTGTCACACGTATCACTAGGGCATGCAGCAAGGACACGGTGTGAGTACTCACAAAAAAATTTGGCTGATATATGAAAGAGTCTAGGATTGAAGCACGCAGAACCGACTTAGAGAACGTCTGAGTTCAAGGGGATCGCGAAGTGTGTCACACGTATCACCTAGGGCATGCAGCAAGGACACGGTGTGAGTACTCACAAAAAAATTTGGCTGATATATGAAAGTCTACTATTGAAGCACGCAGAACCGACTTAGAGAACGTCTGAGTTCAAGGGGATCGCGAAGTGTGTCACACGTATCACCTAGGGCATGCCAGCAAGGACACGGTGTGAGTACTCACAAAAAAATTTGGCTGATATATGAAAGAGTCTACTATTGAAGCACGCAGAACCGACTTAGAGAACGTCTGATTTCAAGGGGATCGCGAAGTGTGTCACACGTATCACCTAGGGCATGCAGCAAGGACACAGTGTGAGTACTCACAAAAAAAATTTGGCTGATATATGAAAGAGTCTAGGATTGAAGCACGCAGAACCGACTTAGAGAACGTCTGAGTTCAAGGGGATCGCGAAGTGTGTCACACGTATCACCTAGGGCATGCAGCAAGGACACAGGTGTGAGTACTCACAAAAAAAATTTGGCTGATATATGAAAGAGTCTACTATTGAAGCACGCAGAACCGACTTAGAGAACGTCTGAGTTCAAGGGGATCGCGAAGTGTGTCACACGTATCACCTAGGGCATGCAGCAAGGACACGGTGTGAGTACTCACAAAAAAATTTGGCTGATATATGAAAGAGTCTAGGATTGAAGCACACAGAACCGACTTAGAGAACGTCTGAGTTCAAGGGGATCGCGAAGTGTGTCACACGTATCACCTAGGGCATGCAGCAAGGACACGGTGTGAGTACTCACAAAAAAATTTGGCTGATATGTGAAAGAGTCTACTATTGAAGCACGCAGAACCGACTTAGAGAACGTCTGAGTTCAAGGGGATCGCGAAGTGTGTCACACGTATCACCTAGGGCATGCAGCAAGGACACGGTGTGAGTACTCACAAAAAAATTTGGCTTGATATATGAAAGAGTCTACTATTGAAGCACGCAGAACCGACTTAGAGAACGTCCTGAGTTCAAGGGGATCGCGAAGTGTGTCACACGTATCACCTAGGGCATGCAGCAAGGACACGGTGTGAGTACTCACAAAAAAAATTTGGCTGATATATGAAAGAGTCTAGATTGAAGCACGCAGAACCGACTTAGAGAACGTCTGAGTTCAAGGGGATCGCGAAGTGTGTCACACGTATCACCTAGGGCATGCAGCAAGGACACGGTGTGAGTACTCACAAAAAAATTTGGCTGATATATGAAAGAGTCTACTATTGAAGCACGCAGAACCGACTTAGAGAACGTCTGATTTCAAGGGGATCGCGAAGTGTGTCACACGTATCACCTAGGGCATGCAGCAAGGACACGGTGTGAGTACTCACAAAAAAAATTTGGCTGATATATGAAAGAGTCTAGGATTGAAGCACACAGAACCGACTTAGAGAACGTCTGAGTTCAAGGGGATCGCGAAGTGTGTCACACGTATCACCTAGGGTATGCAGCAAGGACAACGGTGTGAAGTACTCACAAAAAAATTTGGCTGATATATGAAAGAGTCTACTAAAGCACGCAGAACCGACTTAGAGAACGTCTGAGTTCAAGGGGATCGCGAAGTGTGTCACACGTATCACCTAGGGCATGCAGCAAGGACACGGTGTGAGTACTCACAAAAAAATTTGGCTGATATATGAAAGAGTCTACTATTGAAGCACGCAGAACCGACTTAGAGAACGTCTGAGTTCAAGGGGATCGCGAGTGTGTCACACGTATCACCTAGGGCATGCAGCAAGGACACGGTGTGAGTACTCACAAAAAAATTTGGCTGATATATGAAAGAGTCTAGGATTGAAGCACACAGAACCGACTTAGAGAACGTCTGAGTTCAAGGGATCGCGAAGTGTGTCACACGTATCACCTAGGGCATGCAGCAAGGACACGGTGTGAGTACTCACAAAAAAAATTGGCTGATATATGAAAGAGTCTAGGATTGAAGCACGCAGAACCGACTTAGAGAACGTCTGAGTTCAAGGGATCGCGAAGTGTGTCACACGTATCACCTAGGGCATGCAGCAAGGACACGGTGTGAGTACTCACAAAAAAATTTGACTGATATATGAAAGAGTCTACTATTGAAGCACGCAGAACCGACTTAGAGAACGTCTGATTTCAAGGGGATCGCGAAGTGTGTCACACGTATCACCTAGGGCATGCAGCAAGGACACGGTGTGAGTACTCACAAAAAAATTTGGCTGATATATGAAAGAGTCGAGGATTGAAGCACACAGAACCGACTTAGAGAACGTCTGAGTTCAAGGGGATCGCGAAGTGTGTCACACCGTATCACCTAGGGTATGCAGCAAGGACACGGTGTGAGTACTCACAAAAAAATTTGGCTGATATATGAAAGAGTCTACTATTGAAGCACGCAGAACCGACTTAGAGAACGTCTGTGTTCAAGGGGATCGCGAAGTGTGTCACACGTATCACCTAGGGCATGCAGCAAGGACACGGTGTGAGTACTCAAAAAAAATTTGGCTGATATATGAAGAGTCTACTATTGAAGCACGCAGAACCGACTTAGAGAACGTCTGAGTTCAAGGGGATCGCTACAGTGGTCACACGTTATCACTGCATGCAGGCAAGGACACGGTGTGAGTACTCACAAAAAAAAAAATTGGCTGATATATGAAAGAGTCTACTATTGAAGCACGCAGAACCGACTTAGAGAACGTCTGAGTTCAAGGGGATCGCGAAGTGTGTCACACGTATCACCTAGGGCATGCAGCAAGGACACGGTGTGAGTACTCACAAAAAATTTGGCTGATATATGAAAGAGTCTAGATTGAAGCACACAGAACCGACTTAGAGAACGTCTGAGTTCAAGGGGATCGCGAAGTGTGTCACACGTATCACCTAGGGCATGCAGCAAGGACACGGTGTGAGTACTCACAAAAAAAATTTGGCTGATATATGAAAGAGTCTATGATTGAAGCACAGCAGAACCGACTTAGAGAACGTCTGAGTTCAAGGGGATCGCGAAGTGTGTCACACGTATCACGTAGGGCATGCAGCAAGGACACGGTGTGAGTACTCACAAAAAAATTTGGCTGATATATGAAAGGAGTCTAGATTGAAGCACGCAGAACCGACTTAGAGAACGTCTGAGTTCAAGGGGATCGCGAAGTGTGTCACACGTATCACCTAGGGCATGCAGCAAGAACACGGTGTGAGTACTCACAAAAAAAATTGGTTGATATATGAAAGAGTCTAGGATTGAAGCACAGCAGAACCGACTTAGAGAACGTCTGAGTTCAAGGGGATCGCGAAGTGTGTCACACGTATCACCTAGGGCATGCAGCAAGGACACGGTGTGAGTACTCACAAAAAAATTTGGCTGATATATGAAAGAGTCTAGGATTGAAGCACGCAGAACCGACTTAGAGAACGTCTGAGTTCAAGGGGATCGCGAAGTGTGTCACACGTATCACCTAGGGCATGCAGCAAGGACACGGTGTGAGTACTCACAAAAAAATTTGGCTGATATATGAAAGAGTCTAGGATTGAAGCACACAGAACCGACTTAGAGAACGTCTGAGTTCAAGGGGATCGCGAAGTGTGTCACACGTATCACCTAGGGCATGCAGCAAGGACACGGTGTGAGTACTCACAAAAAAATTTGGCTGATATATGAAAGAGTCTACTATTGAAGCACGCAGAACCGACTTAGAGAACGTCTGAGTTCAAGGGGATCGCGAAGTGTGTCACACGTATCACCTAGGGCATGCAGCAAGGACACGGTGTGAGTACTCACAAAAAAATTTGGCTGATATATGAAAGAGTCTACTATTGAAGCACGCAGAACCGACTTAGAGAACGTCTGAGTTCAAGGGGATCGCGAAGTGTGTCACACGTATCACCTAGGGCATGCAGCAAGGACACGGTGTGAGTACTCACAAAAAAATTTGGCTGATATATGAAAGAGTCTACTATTGAAGCACGCAGAACCGACTTAGAGAACGTCTGAGTTCAAGGGGATCGCGAAGTGTGTCACACGTATCACCTAGGGCATGCAGCAGGGACACGGTGTGAGTACTCACAAAAAAATTTGGCTGATATATGAAAGAGTCCTAGGATTGAAGCACACAGAACCGACTTAGAGAACGTCTGAGTTTCAAGGGGATCGCGAAGTGTGTCACACGTATCACCTAGGGCATGCAGCAAGGACACGGTGTGAGTACTCACAAAAAATTTGGCTGATATATGAAAGAGTCTAGATTGAAGCACGCAGAACCGACTTAGAGAACGTCTGAGTTCAAGGGGATCGCGAAGTGTGTCACACGTATCACCTAGGGCATGCAGCAAGGACACGGTGTGAGTACTCACAAAAAAATTTGGCTGATATATGAAAGAGTCTAGGATTGAAGCACACAGAACCGACTTAGAGAACGTCTGAGTTCAAGGGGATCGCGAAGTGTGTCACACGTATCACCTAGGGCATGCAGCAAGAACACGGTGTGAGTACTCACAAAAAAATTTGGCTGATATATGAAAGAGTCTAGGATTGAAGCACGCAGAACCGACTTAGAGAACGTCTGAGTTCAAGGGGATCGCGAAGTGTGTCACACGTATCACCTAGGGCATGCAGCAAGGACACGGTGTGAGTACTCACAAAAAAATTTGGCTGATATATGAAAGAGTCTAGGATTGAAGCACGCAGAACCGACTTAGAGAACGTCTGAGTTCAAGGGGACCGCGAAGTGTGTCACACGTATCACCTAGGGCACTGCAGCAAGGACACGGTGTGAGTACTCACAAAAAAATTTGGCTGATATATGAAAGAGTCTATATTGAAGCACGCAGAACCGACTTAGAGAACGTCTGAGTTCAAGGGGATCGCGAAGTGTGTCACACGTATCACCTAGGGCATGCAGCAAGGACACGGTGTGAGTACTCACAAAAAAAATTTGGTTGATATATGAAAGAGTCTAGGATTGAAGCACAGCAGAACCGACTTAGAGAACGTCTGAGTTCAAGGGGACCGCGAAGTGTGTCACACGTATCACCTAGGGCATGCAGGCAAGGACACGGTGTGAGTACTCACAAAAAAATTTGGATGATATATGAAAGAGTCTAGGATTGAAGCACGCAGAACCGACTTAGAGAACGTCTGAGTTCAAGGGGATCGCGAAGTGTGTCACACGTATCACCTAGGGCATGCAGCAAGGACACGGTGTGAGTACTCACAAAAAAATTTGGCTTGATATATGAAAGAGTCTAGGATTGAAGCACGCAGAACCGACTTAGAGAACGTCTGAGTTCAAGGGGATCGCGAAGTGTGTCACACGTATCACCTAGGGCATGCAGCAAGGACACGGTGTGAGTACTCACAAAAAATTTGGCTGATATATGAAAGAGTCTAGGATTGAAGCACGCAGAACCGACTTAGAGAACGTCTGAGTTCAAGGGGATCGCGAAGTGTGTCACACGTATCACCTAGGGCATGCAGCAAGAACACGGTGTGAGTACTCACAAAAAAATTTGGCTGATATATGAAAGAGTCTAGGATTGAAGCACGCAGAACCGACTTAGAGAACGTCTGAGTTCAAGGGGATCGCGAAGTGTGTCACACGTATCACCTAGGGCATGCAGCAAGGACACGGTGTGAGTACTCACAAAAAAATTTGGCTGATATATGAAAGAGTCTAGGATTGAAGCACGCAGAACCGACTTAGAGAACGTCTGAGTTCAAGGGGATCGCGAAGTGTGTCACACGTATCACCTAGGGCATGCAGCAAGGACACGGTGTGAGTACTCACAAAAAAATTTGGCTGATATATGAAAGAGTCTAGGATTGAAGCACGCAGAACCGACTTAGAGAACGTCTGAGTTCAAGGGGATCGCGAAGTGTGTCACACGTAACACCTAGGGCATGCAGCAAGGACACGTGTGAGTACTCACAAAAAAATTTGGCTGA